>NW_022145815.1:0-2893 GCF_002938485.1 Sitophilus oryzae | reverse complement strand
TTAAAGTGGCTCACCTCTATAACTCTTTTATTTTTTCAGATAAAAAAATGAGATTTGGTAAGTTAGTATATGACATAAATAATGATTAATTGACGTATTCAATTGTTTTTGGTCACTTCCTGTTTCGCCGGAAACGACTACAACATTTGATTTTTAAATGACACCCTCGGTATATTTCTACTTTATTCGATAGAAAATGACACTCTGAATAGAATGACATATCATATGTCAACTTTTGACATCTTCGCATATGGTTTATTTGAAATTGTAGCATGCGGTTCATAACGACAATTTGACTCGAAAATGAGCTACCCTTGTTCCATTTGAAAAAAATGAGATATGATTAAAAATACGATTTGGGCATCTTTTATTTGGTTAGATGATCAAATCTATTGTTCCAAGGCTCCTTGATTAAAAATTAGTGTTTTTAATACCGCCATGGGAATTTAAAATACAATTTTTTAAGCGAAATGTCAAAAGTTGACATATGATATGTCATTCATTATTCAGAGTGTTATTTTCGGGTGCTATTTAAAAATCAAAGTTATAGTCATTTCCGGTGAAACAGGAAGTGACAAAAATCAATCAAATATGTCAATCAGTCCTCGTTTTTTTATCTGAAAAAATAAAAAATGTATAGGGGGTGAGCCACTTTCGAGACGCATTAATTTCGGTATACTTATTTAATCAAATGTTAAATAATAAACATTTAAGTTGCATTTTACTGTTTATTATTGTTAGTTTTTTATTTAAACTTACGCAATAAGCTGTTTCTATATATTTTTTCAAAACATTTTTTTTATTTTGAAAACTTGCCAAACCTTTTAATAGTTTTTTATGCTTTAAAAAATAAAAAATAAATTCATGTTTACAAAATCGTTTAAGCTATTTTTACCTGAACATAGTGTAACGCCAACTAAAAGAGATAATATCCAGGACGTCGTTGATTTTCCTTCTTTAAAATATTCCAGAAACTCATCGTAGAATATCCCAAAGGAATAGGTCACTCCGTCAGCTGAAAATAAACCAGAAAAAAACATTAGACTTGAAATTGAGTGTGAACAAAATTCTCTAAGGCATTTAACACAAATAAAGAGGGTTCCTAGTTTATCTTTTTCTCTGTATTTTAAATCGGCATGAAAGAAAATAAAACGATATAAATGCCGCATAATCGAATAAAAAAGGGCGTCATAATGGCCTTTGAAATAATGGTCTAAATAAATAAAGCTCTTCAGGCTGTAGGGAATTAGTCGGTCAGCTAGTTTTTAATAAATACCATAGGAGTTGACTCCATAGAAGATATCATTGATTTCCAATTGAAACGGCTACTTTGACGGCATTTTTTTTCGATCGTATGATATTTGGAGATAAAATTAAATGTATTTTAAAATATATGTACAAGATGTCAGAGAAAATAAACCGCATATGATAATATTTTGTTTTTAAAAGTCGAAGTTGGTATCACTAAATGTTCATAGCAAACAACGTGATCGATAGGTATATGAAATCGAATATGTTTCAACAAAATCACGAGAAAACATAATATAACGTGCCTTATGTTCAATAACACTCCCTGTATAGTTTTACTGATATAATTCAAAAAACAACATTATCACAAATTACAATTTTCACGCGGAGATACTATGTTAAGCTTACACAATAAAATCTAATTAACGTATTTACATTATTTGTTCCAATGCCGGCTTATATAAACATTTATTTTTTTAGAAGCAAATTGATTTGAACACCATAGATTAGTAATTTTGTTATAAAAGTATTTTTTTCAAACATTAAGATCAGTATTTTTATATTTCAATCTGTTGTACAGGGTGAGTCAACGATAGAGTAAAGTCGATGAGTAAAAACGATAGAGTAAAGTCGAACAAATGAGATATGTTTTGAGGTTTACAAAAAAATGTTAAATACAGAAGTTATAGAGAAGATTAAGATACACATTTTAAAATTATTATAGAGTATACAGGGTGCTTCAAAAA
The DNA here is from genome assembly GCF_002938485.1 of Sitophilus oryzae. Lineage (NCBI taxonomy): Eukaryota > Metazoa > Arthropoda > Insecta > Coleoptera > Curculionidae > Sitophilus > Sitophilus oryzae. The sequence goes on along the minus strand of NW_022145815.1, from coordinate 899 downwards.
AGTGTGGAGGATATGACATATGTTTTTTTAAATGCAACACCCCGTTTTTTATTTTATTTGTAGATTCTGCGTAAAATTCTATAACTTTTTTGTATATAATGTTATGTACCTAAAATTAATAGTTATTGTAATATTTAGATTTGTTTATACAAATGTTAAACTGCAGTGTGGCAAAAAATTGTCAGTGGTACCATTGTTTCTGAAGTTGGAATACCAAAATTTGGTATGAGAGTTCTGTAGAGATATAAAAGAAGATATATGGTAAGATATTTTAGTTAAATATTACGTGAACTAGATAAATATTTCATTGACAAAGGGACTATAGCATCTTTTTTTTTCTTCTACCATGAGAATCGGCCGCTATTGGCTAAAAGTGACGAAACAATTTGTGTAATAAATAATATTAGCCAAATAAACCATTTATTTACCAATACTCTTTTTTTTTCAGTGTACGAATATACAGAATATACTATGAGGTATGTAATTTTATACTATAATATAATCGAAAAAAAAATGGCGTTAAGAATGTCCTCGATCGCGCCATTTCCAAGACCACTAATTTTTTTTCGATCATACGGTTTATCGGACGATTTCTTCAGTATCCAGTTAGAAGAAAGAAAATAATTAACAGAAAAAGTCTAATGATGCGGAAGTTCATAGATCGGTTCTTATCAAAGTTAAAAATTGTTTCCACTATGATCGAGTAGTTTATCGCCTATTTAAAGATAAGTAAAATTAAAATGACTAATTAAAAATAGATTGGGCATTTAAAAATATAAAGTGGGTCATTGTGAGTTATAAACGGGATGGTTAAAATATTCTATTTTAATCATACACTGCATATATTTCCGGAATAATTATTTTTTCATAGACATAGGTGCACATAGAAGGACCTTAAA
>NW_022145814.1:3122086-3137738 GCF_002938485.1 Sitophilus oryzae | reverse complement strand
ATGCGGGATTTCCATGATAATTCATATTTGAAAAATTTCATCTTTTAAAAAGTGGTAAAAACCTGGAGTGAATTTAACTTATTGATATATTATTGCTTAAGTACGTATAATATAGCTACATACCTCGCTATCGGATAAAAGAAGAAATCCGAGAAAAATTCACATTCACAGGGATTTTTTTATGGCGCGGCCAACATTGCAATATTATAATACCAGTTTTTTTTTAAATGCAATACACACTGTATATTATTTTTAGTATTTTAGATACCTACAGACTTAAAAAGCGCACATTTTTGTATTTAAAATATTTCTAAATTTTTAGCAGTTACGGAAATAGCCTTATGCAATATAATTCGCAGTATTATACTGTATGATCGAAAAAAAAACGGCGTCCAGTTGGCTGGGAAATGACGATCGATGACATTTCCCATATACATTTATATATAAAATGACAGCGATCTTCATTTCATAGCCAACGCTGACGCCGTTTTTTCTCGATCATACGGTACCTATTACATAGGGCTATTGCAACAGTAAATTTTTATCAAAGCGACATCAGGATATTTTCTCTTATATTTTACTCTGTATGGTAAAATTTTGTTTTTCTACCCATCCTATAAAAATAAAATAAAACGAAATCTGTAACAGGTCGCTTTACTTTTTGACTATACACAATTTATCTAGAAATGATTCGAAAAACTTTACCTGGGGAAGTCCTCTGGTGATGCATGGTCCCTCTAAATCATCATATCAATCAACAATATGTCACTGCCCACTTTTTAGGTATTTACTTTATATGTACAATAATCAGTAAAAGAGTAATTAAACATGCAATTCACATTAAAAAACGTAGACAAAACAGTGTAATAACCTGCAGAATTAATTAAAACTCTGATTCAAACTAAGCCAAATTCCCAAATAATGCAATTCTGCAGTTTCAGCCTGTCGCCTAAAATCTCTCGGGCTGATCGGGAACTGATCGGGAAGATACATATTTTTAACGAACGGCTTTTAAGGTTCAAATTTACATTTGAGGCCCGCCTCAATACGGTCTTTTTACGCGCTACTACTCCATACATTTTATCTCTCTTCAACTAAAGGTTTTGCCTATGCTTTTTCTTTTCATTCTACAGAGTTAAGATTCCAGTGAACGCTGTCGCTCCGTCAGTGCGATATACCACAATACGCTAGACAAGGAAAGGCGAGAGGCAAACCTCTGCATATATACCTCTTAAAGAACAAATGAGATGGATATACATCGTCGAGTTTGTCGCATATGGGATAGGAAGCGTGTTTAAAGGAATACCATCGACGTAATTTATTGTAGAATGACGGATAAAAAATACAATTATTATTAATACAAATAGGGAAAAAAATATAAAATTGTGATTAAAGATGTATCGATTAATAAGTGTAATTTTTCAAATGTATTGGTGAGGCACTGCCTCATCTGCTTCATAGGACAAGCCGCCCCTGTAATCAACCAAGGTAAATGAGGTGCGCCACCCTGTGCATGAGGTTTTGAGATTTTTTATCGGAAAAAAAATTCAAAATTTTGAAATTTTTGAAAAAAAAAAAATTGGATTTTTTTAGTTAAAATAACATAATTTGTTGATCATATGGTAACATAGGTAGTAGATTAAATTACAAGAAAGAAAGCCCAGAAAAGATCTAGTGGTTCTCAAAATTTAATCAAAATGAAAATGCAAATTTTCTCTTAATTCTCTAATGGAAGAATCTTGAAAATATAAGCAATATCCAAGGTGTGTCCCATTTTCGTGTGTTTTACAGGGTTTCTCGTTTATGAATAGAGCCCATTAAGCCACTGAATTCTACGTGAAATATTGTATGGGACTCAGTTTCGATAAGTTATAAGGTAACCGAGATACGAGTCGAAAATTGGAAGAATTTCAAATTCGCCCTATATTTAAAGAACTAAGAAGGTTAGGACAATTCTGTGCGGCTAATGAGGACAACATCTTTAGTTTCACAAAAAGTAGCACACTGATGTGAAAACCGCACCTTTGTAGCTCTACTTATAAACGAGAAACCCTGCAAAACTAGGGCGGTCCGGCCCAGATGTGGAAAAGCGTCTGGGAAACCTGACCGCAAAATCAATTTAACTTAGTAGTTAGTAAAATATGTTACTCCAGTTACAGTTGAATTAATTTATTAGTTACTTTGTTGAATATTTTAGTACCTACGATGCTACAGCTCTACTTAACCGACGCGACACATATTTGAAAGTGCCCATTTCCATACTTTGGCGTTCAAATTTTTCGCTTTGGTGCACTTCCGGAAACTGAATGTTTTTTTGGTTTATATTTTGTTTATTCCGGGGTTATTAATTGCGTCCGATTAAAGTTTATAAATAAATTTATAGTTTCTTTTTTGCGTTCAGTTGGTCCGGAATGTCCAAAAGCCTTTATGGAAACCCTATGCAAAACCCATGAAAAAGGGACACCCTGTGCAGAATGTATCAAATTTGCAGAATAACTTTTTTGATCTCTCGGTGGGAGATTATTTTTTTTTGAATTTTAAACCTATCTACATGGTACATTTCAAATGCCTATCAAATAGAAAATATCAATATCCCTAAACTGTTGATGTCTGTGTAATTAGATTTTTTAGTCCATAGTCGGTTGAGCTACCAAAATCCGTGTGTTTTAGAAGTGCATTTTCGAAACACAGTTTAAATGTGGCGAATATAAAGCTCCACTAGCTCTATCCGTAGAGCCCCTCACTGGTTGTTTAGCTACTTACCCTTTCCGAGAGGAAACATCTTATTTTTTATTTACACCTTTATTTTTTTACTGGTATAATTTAATGTATATAGCGACCAAACGCCAAAATTTTCGAAGAAACTTCCATGCTTAATTTCAACTTTAACATCTTAAAAAATTATTTAGAATCATAAAAAGGTCCCCTAAAAACTTACGGGATTTAATATCTCGACAGGACTACTAAAAACCATTTTGGATTTTAAAAATCATATATTATACATACGTACACTTACAACTCGTTAGTTATAATTAAACACAGAATGGTCTAGAACAAAATTAATTCCCGTTCTATTAATTTTAATTTATTTGAATATGTCCACAAGCAAAAAAACTGTGTCTGCTCTTTACCCTTAATTAATAGAACCGTAAAATTCTAGACAGACATGAATCGTGCACTTTTTACGACATAGCCGGCCGCCAAATGAGCTGAAAACGGGAAAACTTGTGGGAAATTTCCGACTATAACAGTATTTTCACCATCTACGATAAGATTCAACTTTGACAATTAAAAAAGTTGAAAACTAAACCGATAAAATACAGAATCGATGAATAAAAGAGGGGAGGTAAGAGTATATCCGTTTTTCGTCTTCCTACGTTAAACATCTTTAAATTTTTTATTGGGAACATTTTAGGTTTCCAATTCCGATTTTCGGAAAAGTTTTGGAGTCTTACTCCATTATGAAAACTTAACTTCTAAAAATATTGAGATGAACCGCCTATTTAAAAATAGACATATTTCTTTAAATTCAAAACATTCAGTTTTAAGACACTCTGTATACATAAATAAAATTATTGATTTTAAAATATTATTTGCAAAACCAGAGAGAGGAAAATCAGGCGACAAACAGAAATAAGAGTTGTTAAATAATAGCCATTAGACTCTCAAATCGTAGGGCGAATTTGAAACTCTTGCATTTTTCGACTCCCCTAGATATTTTTATGGGTTTTTCCCATTTTGATTCGTAATTTTTGTGACAAAGTATGTTATTAAAGATAAATATTTTCTCATTATTTAACTAATGTTGCGTAATATATAATGTAATAATAAACCGGGTGCGTCTTAAAAGTGGCTCACCCCCTATAACTTTTTTATATTTTCAGTTAAAAAAAACGAGATTTGGTATGTTTATGAAATACAGGGTGTCCCAGAAATAAGTGCAAGTATTTTAAGGGGTGGTAGATCTCGATAAAAGAAACATATTTTCTCTTTATCGTTCCAAAATAACGGAGTTTTTTGGAACGTATTTAACATATTATCAAGAAATTATGTTTTTTTAACTAAAAAAAATCCAAATTTTTTTTCAAAAAATTCCGAATTTTCATTTTTTTGCAAAAAAACCTCACAGGCGTGTTTCTGGGGTTGAACTCTCAGTTAAAAATATTTGCACTTATTTCTGGGACACCCTGTATATTAGGATTGAATGACCTATTGAAATGACACAACTTTTGATTTTTAAATGGCACTCTCAGTATTTTTTTACTTTATTCAATAGTAAATAACACTCTGAATAGAATGACATATCACATGTCAACTTTTGACATTTTCGCATCTGATCTATTTGAAATTATAACTTGCGGTTCGTAACGAAAATTTGACTTATAATACCAAGTGTGTGGTATCAAATTATTCGTAAAAAAATACTTTTTCCAAATATGCTAATGAGCCACCTTTGTTCCATTTCAAAAATATTGAGATATGATTAAAAATACGATTTGAGAGTTTTCTAATTGGCCAGGACGACACTAAAAAGAGAGTTGAGAGTTTTCTAACTGGCGATAAGACACTAAAAACATTAGACGATCCAATCTATTTTTCCAAGGCTCCTTGATTAAGAATTAGTGTTTTTAACATTGCCATGGCACTCTAGATTGAAACTGAAAATACAATTTTTTTATTAAGCGAGGATGTCAAAAGTTGACATATCATATGACATTCTATTCAGAATGTCATTTTTTATCGAATAACGTAAAAAAATATCGAGAATGTCATTTAAAAATATCAAAGGTTGTAGTCATTTCCGGTAAAACAGGAAGCGACCGAAAACAATTGAATACGTCAGGCAATCCTAATTTATGTCATATATACTAACCTACCAAATTTCATTGTTTTTTTTTGAAAAAATAAAAAAGTTATAGGGATGAGCCACTTTCAAGACGCACCCGGTATATGTCCATAATACAACATCATTTCATTTTTCCTGTTGTGATTCTGTTCTAAAGCTTTTCTTGATTTATTATTTGATCTGATAAAGATAATATGTGTATGTATTTAATGGAATCGATTATGCTGTGAATAATTTCAGTTTAAAAGTAATCTAAATACAATCGTTTACTGTTCATTCGTGTTCGATGTTTGTGGTTCAGTGTGAGAATAAGGGCCTTATTGAGTGTACTAATATTTTTCGAACTTGCATGGGCGAATATCTTAGCTCGCAAAAGGGCAAACAAAAACAATAAATAGAATAACTCGTAGAATAACTTATAATTTAAAGATATTGGCACCAAACCTTCAACTTTAGATTCGAGACTCGCAACAAGAGACACCTTAGTACATGCGGATGGGCACCTGCTAAACTAACAAAACAAAAAAGTTCAGGACAGCATAGTTAGATTCTCTGGAATAGTGAACAGGGTTTTCTCTACCGTGCTCTTTTACTTGTGAATTCCAGGCATAGTACGGCACTCCTTTCATTTCATTTAATAAAATAAGTAGTTTATTTAAATAATAAGTTTCATTTACATAACCTATTCTCCTCAAATTTCCCAAAATATTGCTTCTGTCGGGCGCATCCGAGGTAATCACAATAAAAAATATATTTAACACAACGTAGGTTCCTTACATTTCTTGTTATACAGTTGGCCAAAATACCCCTTTCAACTTTGTTGACGACCCGGGGTTGTTCCACTACAATATTAACTTCCTTTTGAATTATGCAGGGTGTCCCAGAAATAAATGCAAGTATTTTAAGGTGTGTTATGTCTGGCCAAAAGAAACATATTTTCTCTTTACCATTTTTAGAATGAATTGAAAATAACCGCGTTTTTATATCAGTGAATGATAAAGATAACCAGAAGTTTTTATAATAAATCCACTTACACTGGCATACCGAGAAAATACGTATAAGCTCTGTTCTTTTGGAGGAAATAAAAAAAATAAAAGAACAAATAAATAAATTTGTAGTAGACAGATTAAGGATGTGATGCCTGCCGAAATATATTATTAAATGTCTAGCCAACATTTTTTTTTTGGGGGAAACATCTTGTTAAACCAACCCTCATCAAAAGCATCGACCCTCGTTTCTTATTTCTGGACATACATTCCTGGAGTGTAACCGGGATTTTGCATTAAGACAAAGTCCAAACAGATGTATTTTACCCTTATTTGGTGTGTAACTTTAAATATTAAGGAGATTTTTGTTCAATAACTGAGTTCTAAATTCAAGATTTTAGACTTTTACGTACCTATAAAGAAGATTTTTACAAAGAAATTTTTTAATATAGGTGCGTAAACATATTTATAAATACACGGTGATTCTCTAACTTGGCATAAATTCAGTAAATCAAATATGTTATTTATTTATTGAGAAATATCCTCGAGGTATTGTAAATATTATTTTATATTGTGCTCTTTTTTATGTATATACATATCTCATAAAAAGTTTACGAATTTAAAAAGCTTACGACTCCATCCCCAGAGTTAAATTATGGTACATACTGGGACAACTTGATGTGGATGAATGTCTCATAAATTTAGTTAAGGTGCTGTACAACAACAACATAGCTCTTGTTAAGAGCGGTAACAAACTGTCTGAGGTAATTTTTACAACTAAAGGCCTTCGACAGGGATGTCCTCTATCGCCTCTTTTATTTAATCTGTATTTGGAAGTGGTTCTTATGGACTGGAAGACGAGGCGTGGGGGAATGGGTGTCCCTGTAGGGAGATGACTGTTTGGTTACATTGAATTTTGCCGATGATCAGGTGGTCATAGCTCAAGATGCTTACGACCTTGTTGAATTCATGATGAGCAGGTTAAATTTGGCATACACGAAATGGGGCCTTACTATGAACATTGATGAAACGGAATATCTAGTGACCAATTCAGATGATAAATTTGACATTTTTATTACTGACAATGCAAAGCTCAGACAGGTTGAATGGTTTAAATATTTGGGGGCACGTATAATCAGAAAGGGACTGGACAAAACTAGAATAGAACAAGGGCGGAAGATTATAGGAGCACTGAATGGCATCTGGTGGGACAAAAACATAAGACCAAACACAAAAGTACAAATTGGAAGAGCCCTAGTGGAGACGGTAGTAACTTATGGGTGTGAAATTTCGACCTTAAAGGCTGAACAAAAGCGAGCTTTGAATGCACTCGAAATGGACTATTTGAGACGCAGTGCGAGAGTATCTAAACTGGACAGAGTTAGGAACGTGGAAATCAGAGCCAAAATGGATGCCACACAGACAATAGTGGATAGAGTCGAACAGAGGGGCCTTAAGTGGTTTGGACACTTACTACGCATGGAACACCAAAGATGGCCCTACCGTATCTACAGCTGGTCACCTCCTGGAAAAAGGAAAAGAGGACGGCCGAGAAGATCCTGGAATGAGGCCATCAGAAGGGCAATGGAGGACCGTAACTTGGAAGAGGAAGATGTTCTTGATCGTAACAGATGGCGGTTAGGTGTGGGGATGCGACGTTAGTTGCGACAACTCTGGAGTATATATGCATATCTATATAATAATAATAGCTCCGGTATATAGCGTTTAACGCCTTGGGAGTAGCAAGGTACAGCTTGCTATACTAGAGCCGTTCGGTATACAAGGAAGGTAATGTGGCTAGCACTACGCTTCAACCGCCTATTATTACCTCAGGATTGTGAATCCCAAGTACTCATTTAAGGCTGAGTCGACCTAGGTACCCAAACTAATTATTTTAATAAAAATAGTCGGCTGATGAAATGCCGGGTGTGGGAATCGAACCCACACCTTTAGATTGGTAGACGAGAGCCTGTACCTCTACGCCACCGGGCACCTTTAGAGATTATGATATATATGCATATCTCATATGTAAAAAACAGCCTCTACACTATGCCGAGAACTCTTCGAAGCAGGTCAAGGTCGCGTTTCATCACACAACTTTGTCACATTTCTGTTTATTTCCAGTTGTCTTGAGACACTTCGATTTGCCTCGACCTACTTTCGATTCTTAAAAGCGCCTGAAAACTAATTGTTGAGGAGGGCGTGAGGGATTTTTTTGGCGTTTCCTGGTTGTCTCCTTCAATTTTTTTCCGTTTTGAGCGATTTCCAAAACATGACGGTATCTGTACGCGAGGCAAATGCCCTTTTTTCATAAATCTCAATGAAACGAGTAAACCCAAACGTTTCTAAAATAACTGTTGTTACGATGATATTTCGTTAATTACATCTCGTTTAATGTTGATATATATTCCACAAGATTAATATTTGAGCACGCGTTTATAATATGTAGATCAATCTACAGGCATATAATTACAATATGTTTATTCTTTAATTTTATTATAATGGGTAATTATTAATATATAAAATTATATATGTTATGTTTGTTTACGATTAATTGATTAATATAACAGTAGTATTGCTTGATGAGTAATACTGGCAACATCAATATATTAAGCTGATTGGGAAAAGTATTGATTGACCTGATGTCAATAAAAGATACTTCTATATATCATAATAACATGGTTTGATATAAATCCATGGTACAAAGAATACAAGGTATGATCGATAGCGGCTCCAATTTCGTTCAGTTCGCGCATACCACCTGTGACGTCACTAGGAAAATAATGAATAAATAAAAAATAAAGAAAGTTGACAGGAGATCTGCAATTTTTGGGGTTATGGTTAAGAATTGTTTATTTTAAGACTTTTTAGTTCGTTTAATTTAATAATTACTAAAACCAGCAGTTCCAAAAATATATTTAAAAATAATAATTATCTATTAACATGGATTTGGACGATAGGTAAGAATACTGAATTTATTTCTATATTCGGTATAAAATTGTTTATTAGGTTTTTAGTTTGCGATGTTTATGGTAAATAATTTTCATTTTCATTGCCTCTGAATTCACATGAGGACAGAGTTGAGGATATCTATGGAAAAGTAACCACAAGAGGAATTGTTACATCATTTAAAAAATATTGGGAAGTTTATTGTTTCCCATCGAAAAGTAGAAAATGCCAATGCAGATGAACGTATTGTAATTGTGATAGAAGTAATTCTAAGGGTAAAGTTTATTATAATTAGTGGAAGTAATAACAAGCGTGAAGTTTATTATAATTAGTGACCTGTGCTTCTTTTTATATGTAGATGTTTCTGGTTTTGAGAATAAATCGGCTGAACGACACCCAAAATTTAAAGGATGTATTTGCATACCCAGAATATGCCCATCAAGGATTATATAGCTCAAATTTCCTTTAATGGTAGGCAATTATTCAATGCAAATTAATTTTGTAAGTGACTGAAATATTAAATAGTTTACAATATGGTATATCACTAAAAATATATTACTTTTAGGTACAATTATGGCCCGATACATTTCAAAAAGTAGAATATTATTTTATATTAAATGAGGTATTGTACTAACAATCAATTTATATTAATAACGGAGATTAAAAAATAACAGAATAAATAGTTTTTTTTTTATACTACAAAAATAAACTATAGAATACAACAGTATTTAAAAAAATAAATAAAAAGTTATGTCCCGGCCGAGATTCGAACTCCGGTCTCTCGCTTCCTAGCCCGACTCCTTACGCACTGCTCCACAGTAGCTTGCTTAGCGATAATTCAATGACGGTATGTAAACAAAAAAACAGGTTTATAACAATTTCTTGACGATTTGAACTGGCGCGCGGAGCGTGCTGACCAATAGCGCCTGTTATCACCTGTGACGTAGCGACCAACCTGCGCAATATCATACCTTGTATTCTTTGTACCATGATTATAACCTATAAAAGGTGGACCGCCAGAACAGTTAGTCACTGCGTATTGCCCTGCAGTTTTACGATTTTAAGTTTTGGAAATATATTTTTGTACTATTTTGTAATTAATAATGTTAGACAATGATTAAAACTAAATATTCTTGTGTAACCTTGTTGTAAACTGTTATCTCTAAAACTGTTATCTCTAAATGCACTATAGAGTATTACATTACATTCCATTATAAATTAATGATATTTATTCATACTGCAGGTTGATACCGTGACAGGTTGTTAACAAACAACCAATTACGGCGCATCTCGATCTATTTCAGGAAACGTGAGAACTAATTTTTATAACACGGACTTATAGTCAAATATATTTGAGTTTACTTCTAAAAATCCTTCCAGAAATGTTTAGCAAAATGTTTCACGAAATATTTCGTAAAACATTTCGGGGATAGTGTAGAGGCTGTTAAACATTACTCCATCATATTTTTATCACTATTTTTAAAGTGTACGTGAAGTTACATAAACATGACAAATTTCAAATTTTAATTCCTATAAAAATTGAGATTTGGCAAAACAAAAAAATGTTCTAAACTAATTTTATTTCCAGGGTATAACTAAATGAATAGTAAAGGTAGGCTGATTTGCTTTCAGGAAGGCCCTTCTTAGAGTTCTTAGGAACATAATTTTAGAACAACCCTGCTCATAGAATCAAAATACTGTAAAACCGATCGAAAAATTAAATTCCAAATACTACCCCCCGCCCCTATAGAATTATACTATCTATTATAAAATTCTTATAAAATTGTACTGTAAGTGGCTGTAAAGTTTTGTTATCGAACAATTGTATAGTCACTTGCTACGTTACAATTTTGTTACGGAAAACAAATTACAATATGGAAGCTGCTATAGAACTTGATGGAAAACCGTATTTTTAAACAATTTATTTAAATCAAAAATCATGTTATGGCTTTCATAATTTGCAATATCTATGAATAAAATTATTTTATTAGACAATAAGGATGAACTTTTTTTTTTACTTGAAATCACTTATAATAAAAAACAACAAAACATCCAGTATATAGAAGTCTTCCCAAACACAAAATCATAAAAATTTCTCTGCGGAAATGCATCTTTCTCTTTTTTCCAATTTTAGTATAACTAAAATCAGTTACATGAAAAGGGTTCCTGCTTTACATTCTAAACACTTTTCTTTTGTAGGTATGAACTTAACCAAGTAACAAAAATGAATCAACAAACCAAACCAAAACAAACCTAACCAAAGCAATCAAAACACGCTGTAAGCTAAAACGCGTCTGTCTACGAATTCCAATTGCCGAGTACTTTTTAAATCTTGCTATATTTTACAATGTTTTATCAATAAATGAAAATGATACACTTCCGCAAGAAGTTTTTTTGCGTGTCTACGTTTAGAAAAATTTTTAGAATGAAAAACAGAAACGTGTTTGCATGTAACTGGTTTCAGCTATTCTAAAGTTGAAAAACTCGAAAAGGATGCATTTCCGCAGAAACTTTTTTATGATATGCTATCGAAAAGGCTTCCAAATACTAAATAAACAAATATTTTTTACGTAACTGATTTCAAATAAACGAAACTTGAGCCAACAATAAATCGAAGTGTGTATTTATGAGTTTATGAATAAAACCAAGCCAGTGAATAATTTAAATAAAAACTTATATTGATTTTCTATAAATGTAGCGTTCGGTTAGTCAATATTGCAGCATTTATAAATCTGTAATAGGGAAATTGATTTTTCCCTTCATTATTGTTTTATTTTGAACATGACAATAAATTTTTCAGGCAGTAGGATGAATTATAGACATAACATTAATATCACTATAATTAATTAAAATTATTTATTTCTGAATTAGAAAAAAAAATAGATAAAACATCGTACATACCAGTGGCCCTAGTCTTCTAGATAGCGTTTGAAACGTTAGCAGAATGTGATATTTTTTCTGTTGTACTAAAACATTTACTCTGCTTCTTGTCAGCCTTACCTGAAACAAAAGTAATAATTACTCCTTAGCCAGTAAGTGAAATTATAAACTAAAATATAATAACAGCTCCCGTATATAGCGTTTAACGCGTTGGGAGTAGCAAGGTACAGCTTACCATGCCAGAGCTGTTGTACTTGTTGCCATGCTCTCATGATATGCCGAAGACTGGCGGGAAATAGGTTGTGATTTGACGAGTGACATTTTGCGCTGGATGTATACCATGATAGTAAGACCCATGATTACCTATGGAGCAGTTGCTTGGTACACAAAACTAGAGCAACGTACAGCAAGATAAAACATATGCAAAGTACAGAGACTGACATGTATCTGCATCACAGGTGCCATGAGAACATGTCCAACAGCAGCATGGAGGTCATTCTAGACCTAACATCACTGCACATTGCCGTCGGTAGATATGCCAATGCGATGACCCGATGGAAGCAGCAACGACTGGTTCTTCTCCCAAAAGAGAAGAAACCACCTAACGACCCAGCATCTTTTCGTCCACTTTGTATGCTGGATTCAGAGGGGAAGAACTTCGAGCGGATAGTGGCCGACAGATTGCAGCAATACATCGATCCTCAACTTTCTGAATTCCAATTCGGATTCAGGAAGGGGAGATCCACCATCGACGCACTGGAACTCGTCACAAACATCGCAAAGGAAGCCATCTCAGGAAAGAGATGGGAAGGCTGTTCTAAAAAGTATTGCCTCATCGTCACCTTGGACATGAACGCGTTCAACTCAGCCCGCTGGGATCGCGTTTTGGAGGCTCTCGAGCGCATGGGTGTACCCTACTGCCTACGAAGAATGGTCAGATCATATTTCAGCGATCGACTTCTGCTTTACGAGACGGAGCAGGGAGCAGCGGTGCATGAGGTCACGGGAGGGGTACCTCAGGGCTCTGTCCTGAGGTCACTCTTGTGGAATGTTATGTACGACGGTGTGCTCCACCTTGAATTACCGGCCAATACAACACTCGTGGACGACATGGCGGTTGTTCTTGTGGCGAAATACCTGTAGGAGCTGGAAGCCGCATTCTCCATCACCATCAGGGGGGTAAGACAGTGGATGCAATCGGCAGACCTGTCGCTGGCGGAGCATAAGGCCGAAGCACTTCTAGTGAGTAGCCGGAAGAAAATGGAGTCCATCACCATCAGGGTGGGCGACCATGATATCCAGTCGCAACCCCATATCGGGTACCTTGGAGTGGTCTTGTATTGGAGGCTCAACTACAAGGAGCATATCTCCAGCAAGAAGGCGGGAGCAGTTCAGGGCGCACTCTCACGAATAATGCCCAATATCGGAGGCCCCAGGCAAATCCGGAGACGATTACTGGCAACAGTAGTTACCTCCGTCCTGCTATACGGAGCACCCGTGTGGTCAGAATCGCTGGAAATAAAAACATATCGCCGGACAATGACATCAGTCCACCTACTCTCAGCGATCAGAGTGGCGTCAGCATACCGGACGGTATCACAGGATGCAGTGAGTATAATGGCATCGTGCCTGCCTATCGACATCTTGGCGGGTGAACGCCAGCGACAACACCGCAAGAAGAAAGCTGAGCAGCGACAGGTCTTCTGTGAAGAAGAGAGGCCTGAAAGTCTTCGTCTCTGGCCAGTGAGATGGGACAGCTCTACGAAAGGTCGGTGGACACCTCGATTAATCCCGAATGTCACCAAATGGGTTACCCGTGTGCACGGGAGGTTGGATTCTACATCACCCAACTCTTGACTGGGCATGGATGTTTGCGAGCATACTTGCACAGATTCAAGAGGAGTGACGCCCCGAACTGTCACTATTGCCGCGTGGTGACCGAAGATGCGAAGCACGTGTTCTTCCGATGCTCTCTATACGAGGGGACAAGGACGGAACTCGAGAGAAATCTGGGCGTGTCCATCAGCCCAGAAAATATAGTGACCTGCATGCTGAAGGGTCAATCGGCATGGAACAAGGTAGCAGAGTATGCTGAGACCATACTCAAAAATCTTCGCACCACCTATATATATTTGATGTTACTGTTCTCTCTATTCACGAATAGAGAGCAGTAACATCAAATAAGAACGCCCCGGCAATAACGGTAAGTATTTAACAAAGATAGCCGCCTGGGAAGTACCAACGGGCGTTCTGAAATCCCCTGGAAGAAGGGACCTGTATAGCAAGGTTTCCCCTTCACCTTCATCGAAATTAACAGACATAAAAAGTATTGCCAATCAGACACCAGATGCATAGACGGATGGCTCATTGGAAAACCAACGGAGAGAAACAGTACTGGGTAATAAATTGTCAGCTCAGGAGTTTGGAATACTCTCAAAAGAAAATTCCACTATGGCTCACTCCCAGTGATGACATACCAAGAATTTTACAACTTTGAGAAACACCCTCACTGTATTGTATAAGTAATATTAAAGGAATGGGAAGGAAGAAACGCTTAATTCGCATGTAAAAGACCACTATACCATAACGTGGGTATACTGATGCTTCAAAACCAAAGAGGGCAGGTGATATGGTTTTGGCCGAAAAATAAATACTCCGAACCAATAGGCACCCTACCCCAGTATCCTTCAGCAGAAATTTACGGCTATCGAAACATACGTTACTTTTCTTAGATAGGAACTATCGCGAACAGGAAATTACCAGGAAAATACCAGGACACTGTCTCCTTCAACGAACCTCCTACAGGGCTGAAGCTGAGAGGAACCAAGCTGCGACATGCAGCATTCTGTGGGCCGAAATGCGCGGGAAACACCAGAAACACCTTATCACTGACTACGCCGAGACGACGACTTTATGCCCACTTACTTTGGTACGCGGCTGATGTCCAGGATTGAGTGCTCGGATTAACTTTGAAGTCGCTTCAGATACTGGCTTTTGTTAAGCCCCTGAGGCTGTATGATGAGTCTATAACTTTAAAGGGGAACACAACAATAGATCTGTCAAGGTCGCGGTGATTTTAACCCTCCACTAAATATTAATACTTCTGATCTACAGTGTTTTGACGAAAACGACGTTAAAAGTTGATATGCGCAGTGACGCTAGCGACCAATTTGAGAGGTGTGTTGTTCCACTGTGAACGACGGTGCACACGGTTCACCCTGCAAGTTGGATACCCAGACGCGACTGTTTCATTCATTCTTCACTCAGCGGTCTGGGCCACTACCCCACCCCCCCCGATTCGATATCTGCCCAAGAGAAAAAAACCAGAAATAATATGTATGATTTCTGGCATAAATTGGGCGGCTGTCTAGAGAAAAAACATCCGATGGGAACACGCCCACAAACTGGTCACCCGACCGTTCTCGAGCACCGCCCCGACCATCTCAAATATTAAATGGAACGACACTTTCAGGATTGCTCTCTCAATCTCTCTCTAGTTTGATGTCTCCCCCCTCCCCGAGAACAACTCAGCTCAGTGAGAATAAGATTGTTCCGACCTTGAGTCCTCTTCAGAAGCGGACGACTGTAGCAAACGAACAGTAAGAAGAAAGAGTTTACTTTATAAAATATTGTCGACATATCGTGCCAATACCCACATTTTTTGATTAGTTCATTTTTAGCAATGGATGGTAAGTAAATGTATTTTTGGTGATGGACAGCCATTCGGTGCGCCTGTTTTGGTCGTGTCAATAGTCTCTCGAAATCTTCCCTAAATTGTAAAACATAGCAGTGGCGGATACCGAGGGGCGGCCCATGGGGCCCGGGCCCCCCTAAAAAAAGTCTGTAAGAAAAATTTGCTGATAACTATTTCAGACGTTGCTTTTTTTTGGGTTACAATGGCGCCCTGGCAGCTATCTCCCTAAAAAGATTAATATCACTAACATTAGCTATAATTTTTATTTTTCGTGCCCCTCCCTCCTTAATCTCTCTT
>NW_022145814.1:3063440-3116953 GCF_002938485.1 Sitophilus oryzae | reverse complement strand
AGAGAGAGATGTGCCAATAATTTACAGGGTTGCCATTTACAAAGAAAAATAGATCCAGAGTCCCCTCACACTTTTTTGGGCCCCTAATAGTGTTAAATCCGTATGTAATTAAAAAGTATTTTCCTGGAATAACATCTGGTACAGTACTTTAGGTTGCACTTAAACAAAATTCTCAAGGTTTTTTATTCTAGGAGCTCGATATAAGATGCCCAACGCACTAATGCCGGACCCTGTATATTTAGGTATATTTATATAATATACTTTAGTAAGTTTGATGATAGGTCAGTGTTTAGTGTGGTGCAGAATTTATAAAAATTAGGAGAGTGGTGATTTTCATTGTAATTTTACAAGTAATTACTAGAATGTAGAATGTATATGGGGAAGGATGAAATGACGAAACCTTACAGATTCTTGATCGCCCCTTTCTTAGTTATAACGAGTTATAACTCAAGTAGTGAATATTAAGGACATACTCCTCATTTGAAAAAGTCTCTCAAGGACCCAATAGCGTAAGGGAGCGTTCACTCAATATGGACGTAAAAATTCGATATTATCGATGGGGGACGAAGAAGAGAGAGAAAGAGAAACAGAGACGGATAGACAAAGAGAGAGAGAAACAGAGACACAGAAAATATAGTGGACTGCATGCTGAAGAGTCAATCGGCATGGAACATAAGGGCATGAACAAGTAGCGGAGTATGCCTGAGACCATCCACTAGAACAGAGACAAATTTGTATCTGTTCTGTGAACCATACTCAAGGATCTTCGCACCACCTACGAAGAATAGACAGCAGTAACACCAAATAAGAACGCCCCGGCGAAGTAGTATTTACAAAGAGTGCCGCCGGGGAAAGAACGTTCCTGGAGAGAGGACAGAGGTGTAGGTTAGGTTTTAGTGAGGTAAAAATCCCACACAACTCGTCTGGCACGTAATAGGTTTTCCCAGGCGAGTACCTGTTGCAGGTTTCCACTTGGAAAGCAGAATGATTCTGGTCCAGTTAGTGGAGTGTTCGCTCCTTTTCTAGCTAGTTCATTTGGTTTTTCATTGCCTCCTATCCCTTGGTAGGCTGGTACCCAGAGTAAGAGGACTTTATTAACTTTGCCTAATTTGTTCAGCTTCTCTAGGCATTCTTTGACCAACTTCGAATTGAAGGTTACTGAGTTGATCGCTTTTAATGCTGCTTGACTATCGAATAAGATGGCTATTTCTTGTTTCCGATACTACATAAGTTATAAGCATCTTTCGTGTAACGAATAAGTCATCAGCAACAATTTTAGCGATTTTTAATAGTTTGTGTGTAGTGAACTTTCTATAAACTTTATTACAATGGTGATTAGTTGTTCAGCTTTCAAGTATAAAAGCCGCAACGATAAGAAAGAGCCAGGTGTTACGTTTCATAAGTAAATAAACAGTCCACTCCACCTTTTTAGCGTTTTCTTATTGAATTCGATAATTATTTCTTATTGATTGATTTGAATGTTATATGTACTTGATATGTGTTATATAAGTCGATACCCACTAGTTTTGTACCTTTTGTTAACTTTTTAATACGATTTTTTTTTCGTAATTAATTGGTATTTTTTTAATTAACACACTGTTTTTTTAATGCTCGTTCAAATAAACAACTCGTTCAATCTTTGCTCACCTCTCTCCTAGGTGGTTAAAAATTGGTAGGTACCTGTAAAATTAATTCTTTATAGAATTCAGCGAGGAAATGCATTATTTGATCTTATTTTTAATAACCGAGATTAAATTTATTATGGCGCGGCGTTTAGAATTTAGAATTTTAGAATGAGTGGGAGGGTAGTAATCACTGCGACCTTACAGATCTATTGTGTCCCCCTTTCTTGACTTATAACACATCATACAGTCCCAGGGCTTTGACAAAAGCCAGTATCTGGGACAGTTTTATAGAGGGTAGTTTTCCATCTCCAATATCAGTCGTACCAAAGTTCATGGCACGAATGCTTGTCGTCTCGGCGCACTCAGTGATGAGGTGTACTGGTGTTTCCCCATTTTCCCCACAGAATCTGCATTCGCCGTTTCTACTTAGTTTCAATCTACTGAGGTGTTCATTGAGGAAACAATGTCCTGTTAAAACCCCCGTGACAATCCGAAGATTGTTCTTACTTAAATCCAAGAAGATCTTTGATTTTTCTTGATCGTAAGCCCTCTATTATGGCATTTTTAGTCTTTTTAATCCAATTCAAAACAAAATTTAACGTCAAAGTAAAACTTCACATAAATCATAAAATAAAATCCTAAATGTTACGGATTTTATCTGCGACATTGTACATAAAATTTACAAATTGTTCTTTTTTATAACATATTTTATGACAATTATTAACTAAGCAATAAACATATATGTATATAAATCTCATCTCCTGATTAGGGATTGTTTTAGCAGGTGTTATAATATTACAATACGTCTCCAGCACATCGACCGCAGTAAATAATTGTTGACATTGATACAGGTGTTACAGTTTCATCATAATATACAACAACTATATTGCACCTAGGATTAACGGACAACTTTTATATTGCTTTAATTACAACTCTGTTGCAATAGGTCAGTTAAATTAATTAGTTTGTTAAACTCGCTGTTAATTAGAATTTAGTAATCAGAGCGATACCAATGAACCCAACAGATTTAAAGATTATACAACTAGAAATTTCCAGAAATTAATCTTGGAAGGTTGTTTTAAGCCGACTACTCGCAAGGCTAATCTAGAGGGGTCAATCTGCAGGGTCCCTGTTAGGGTTTCCGGAACCGGAGCTGTCTTTCGAAACCGGGAATTTCGGTACCGCGCCTCTTAAGAACCGACATTTCCCGTTTTTTTTTGGTACTTACTAATTTTTGTATAATGATGATGCAGTTCATCTATTAGAAAGCAAGGGATGTAGTCCAAGAGCTGATAGTAATATGAACTGCCTAATAGGTTAACCGAGGTTTAATACTAGAATTACAAGAGCATTCGCGGTCACCGTCAAAATTGATATTAACTTACATCATTATTACCGTAAAAGAAAGTGTATCAACGAAATAGAAAACTCTAATAGAACGCAAGGCATAATGTCTGCCACGACATATGGTCACATTTTTGGAACAAACGACCTAAAAAATTTTCCAAAAACATGTTAAATATCGTCATCAGATACCTGAATTATTTTTTGGATATAATTAGTTTATTTCTTTGCCATTTCACAGGATGAGTTTTCTACAATGTTCTCTATAGGTATCTCGGAAACTACTGGAATTAGAGAGTTGGCTAAATGGGGAAAGAATTGCAGTTTTTTGAGGACAAACATAAAATATGCGTCTTTCAGATTTTTGAAAAAATTTATGGCTTATTATTTCGGAAAATAAACTAATTTCAGCTATTTTAAAAATGCTCCCTAATTCAATGTACGTAATAATATGTACTCAAAAAGTTCATGATTGTAATACAATTGCAGATTTGTTGAACATTTGCTAAAATAACTTAAAGGGTTTGCAGTGATATTAGTTTTTTAGTTTTAATTTGTTTAAAGTAAATTGTAAAGATCCGTTTAATAAAACATTCTGTCTTTTTATAAAGTTATAAATCATAATAGATCCTACACCCGGCATTTCATCAGCCGACTATTTTTATTAAAATAAAAATCGTTTAGCTACCTAGACTCAGCCTTAAATGAGTACTTGGGATTCACAAACCTGAGGTATGAATAGTAGCGTTTGAAACGTAGTGCTAGCCACATTACCTTCCTTGTATAGCGAACGGCTCTAGCATGGCAAGCTGTACCTTGCTACTCCCAAGGCGTTAAACGCTATATACGCAAGCTATTATTATACGGACCGTCGCGATCCATCTGAAAGCGCTGTTAATGTGTTTTTGGAAAAAAAATTAGGTCGTCTGTTCCAGAAATGTGACCATATGCCGAGGCAAGTCATTTATGCCTTGCGTTCTATTAGAGTTTTCCATTTCTTTAACACACTTAGTCTTGTTTTTTTTTAATTTGACACACTTTAGGGTTCAAGTTGCAGATCTACCACCCCTTAAAAAACTTGCACTTATTTCTGGGACACCCTGTTTTTACATTCAAAATTGTACAGGTGTCGGTGACTAATATTCTTTTCTAATGTTAACGATGATACACATATCTTGTTTTCATGACAAATCTTAAATAAACGTATTATCATCTCTTCGAAGAAAAACATAATTACAGAAACGTGATCTTTCACATAACACATTTTTCTACACTTAAGTACCTAACAGTATGATCGAAAAAATAAACGTCGAAAAATTATCTTGAAAATGAGGATCGCGATGATAACATTTACCATAAAAATTTACGTATATAAAATAACAGCATACTTTATTTTATTTCCGAACGCCAACTCTAACGCCGTTTTTTCGTCGAGATCGTAATGGTTCAGATATTTAACTGTTTTTAAATAAAAAAAAAAAAAAAAAAAAAAAAAAAAGAAAAATATTGTTTTAATTCTTGAATTGTAACATAAAGGTCTTTCTATTGTGCTTGTTCCGGCTTCCAGTAATACATAGAATAAATAATTATAATTATTAAATAAAATCTTTGTATACCTAACTTGTATCTCTGCTAACTAAAATAATTTGAATTAATTTAAGCTTTCTGTTGGTAAATATATAATTTTTTTATTTTTTTAAACTATTTTCAATAATTAATGTTAATTTGGGAAATAAACCAGTTCTCTAAAAAAAACATTTTAAGTAACTCGTTTAACATGTAAGTCGATAAATATTTGTCGATGAACTTTTAATAATGGAATATGAATACAAATCTTACAGAATTCTGAATAACCTGCTTGCTTCTCAAATTAAGAATCATACGTATTTGAGTTTATGATATGTTTATAATAAAAGGAGAACGTTTGGTGTACATTAAAAACCCAAGACGTATCGACTGGTTTTGGGTTTGTGTTTTCTAAATACAAAATATTTAAAGTAGTGCCGGTTGGTCCCTAAAGGGCGCAGGGATACGTGCTCACTCTACTACTATAGGCGTTTTCGTTTCATGGGCTTTTCTGTTACTGAAAGGCCCGATACGTTATGTTATCTCTCTTCCACACTTCGGACATTCAAAATCTCATTGCTTTGTTGCCCCTTTACTTTTTGGGTATTCACTGAGTCTACAATTCTTCTTCATTGCGTTTTAATGTGCGCCGCTTCTTCCCACTCATTCTGTATGCTTTACCCCCTTCAGTTTTCGTAGAAAATATCCTTATACATTTTGAGTTGTCCACAAGGTTTCCTCTTAACGGTTAACAAGTTTCATCGTATAAGAAGAAGATTTTGGTAGTTTTTATCGTGCATCCTGGCTCCTAACTTACCACCTATATTAAGCGGGGATATTTTGTTGTAATTTAACCGGTTTCTTAACCGGCACCCAGGTTTCGCTTGCATATAACATGGTGGGGATTATTGCTCCAGGTACACTGCAAGTTTCGTTCTGAGTGCTCAAGTCATGATTGATAGAAAACCTGTCTTTTCAAATTCTATAAACGGCTGCTTGAGGCGCTGCCAATCCTGGGTTGAATTTCAGAGTCGGTATTGGCCTTTTCCGAAATCAAACTGCCGAGGTAATTGAATTCCGCTACATATTCCAATAGTTCTCCGATTTTTATAGCGTTGTTGTGATTTTCCGCGAGAGTTTCCTATAAGGCCCAAAGCCTCGTATGCCCAGGTATATGGGTTCAGCATTTCTTATAAACAATGTCACATCTACAAGCACAAATTAACGAACTAAATATAGCCAGCAATAAAGTAGGTCACACATAATGGAAGAAACACAATGATATTAAAATCTAGAATGCCACTTTATCTGAAGAAGAATTTTTTGATCAATGTGTACTAACTTTGATCAATGTGTACTAACAGTCATATTAGGCTGGACGGGAAGGAGAGCAGATGGAGAATATACCAACTACCAACCAACTCCTAGCCACTCCAGACACTTTCTTTACGCCGACGATCTTGCAATAGATGTTTAAACAAACAACTTCTAGAATATCGAGCAGAGTCTAGAACAAACCCTTGAAAGTATATCTGCGAGTATTACAAAATAGACCCAAGTTTCTTTCCACCTGTGCACTAGAAAAGCTAAACATTGTGTGGGAGGGTAACATTTTACAACACGAAGGCCATCCCAAATACTTGGGGCTTGTACAAGATAGATCGCTCACTTACAAGCACCATTGCCAGAAAACCAAACACAGAGTCATCACAAGAAATCACATGGTGAAAAAGCTCTGTGGAAGTAAGTGGAGTGTTAATCCAACAACCCTAAGGACAACAGCACAAGCCTTATGTTTGTCAGCTGGTGAATGTGCTTGTCCCGCTTGATGCAGATCTGCCCATGCTAAGCAAGTCGATGTAGCTCTGAACGAGACGTGCATAATAACTATTGGCTGCATGAATGCAACAAGGCCAAACAGATTATACAAGGCATCAGGCTTCGATTTCCCCGCAACACGTCGAAGTGAACTTAAGTATATAGAAAAGTTCCCAATCGTTCCATAACAGGTATCTACTTTGTTGCAGCTGAAACACCTTCGAGACAACTGAAATACCGTCAAAGTTTCCTAAACACTGTAAATGTAGAACCACCAGACGAGTTCCCCCACATCAAAATCTACCAACGGTCGATAGAACTAAATATGCTAGGAATAACAAAGAAAGACCGTAAAAGAATATAGAGTGGCTACGACAAAAGACCCAGGTAATAAATGTTATACACAGAATCAAAGCCGTCAAGTAATAATGCTATATAGATGGATCACAAAAATCACAGCATGTTACCTACGAGGAATTAAGAGACCTAGAAGAAGACCAAACCTAAGATGGGACCATGACCATGATATTAGGAAATTAACAGGGATAACTTGGACCCGCATACCCAAAATAGGCTCAATTACAAGAGAGATTATTTAAATATGATTATTATTAGTTCTCAGTAGTTAGTACGCAGAAAAAAAATCGTGGGTGTTTGGGAAGGCTTGAACAACTTCTTGTTTGTTGGTCTTGTAAGTTTGGTGCCTGAAGAAGCGACAATAAAGTCGCGAAACGCCGCAAAAACATTTTTTCCTTTCAAGCCTTCACAAACACCCACGATTTTTTTCTGCGTATTATTTAAATATGTAAACGAGGCTACAGCATAATCGAAAATGGTTCAATAAAGAAATAATAATAGAATTTAGAGAAATTGAGCTTCTTACGTTGAGTGGTTTGAGCAGGATCATCATTAATCAGATTTTATATATTAGTATAGATTTTTTATTCTAACTTTTGAAGTAATCATTTTATTTGTAATATCTTTTTTATTGTTATTTTACTACTTTATTTTTAGTTCTCTGTGCTTACTATATTTACAAAGATTTTACGGCTTTCATTATTTGTGTTAGAGTTCTTTGATGTTCTTTTCAAATTAAAGCTGATAGCTCATCGTACATTGTTAATCTTACACTTCCTAATTTACTAAATTTGTCGAGTAGATATTTAACTTGATATAGATGCCTAACTTTTTAAAATTCAGTAATTTTCCAAAAAGTACAAAAATACTTTCTATATTTGTAAGAGCTACGTTTTTTTTTTCCTCTACTTCATATAATGCAAATCAGTAATAACTGAAACACATATTGTTCTAAATCTGAATAGCAAGCATATCTATTATTTAAGAATCTATTAATATTTCATTCAGAATATAATTAAAAAATACAGTGAGTCAAATATTTATCCTCAAGTGTTAAACAACAAGTTACTAAAATAGTGTTTATTTCTTCAAGACATTGGTTTATTTTCCAAATTAGCACTATTATGGTTATTATTTTCGTCCGCTCTGCGTATATTATATTTTGTACCTAACAGAGGTTAAATAAATTAAACTATGTTTAAATCTACGAAAAAACGAGCTACAAAAATAACGTATCTACTACAGTTAAAGAACGTCATTAATAGCGGAAAACAGTTTATTGATAAATAAATAAGTTTATGTTAAATAGTCTCTGGATCATTAATTATTTAAAAAGTATTTTGTCGTCGTCGTCTTTCTGTATATAATTTCTTCTTGGTTTCATATAATTTCTATACAGGGTGGTACGAACTGTATTCCGGAAACTTCGGCAGCATATTCTACAGATAAAACTAAGTAAAAAAGTTCGTATAAATGTATGTCCTAAAATGCTTAGTTTCGAAGATACAGGATGTAGAAGTTTCACTTTTATTTCGATTTTTTCAAAATAATTTCTGAAGAAACTCAATATTTGGATGAAAATTGGTGTCTGGGAGTTTTTTGACATGAGAAATTTGATTTTGATATCAATATGACTCCTACTTGTAGAGGGCACCACCTACATATTTTTTAACTGGTTTGAAGAGTAATAACTTTTCGTCCGTACCTGTATAAAACTACTGAGTAACAAAATATACATTTACGATGTTTTTTACGTCGAAAAGGTCTCTTGGTAAAAATCGCTGCGAGTAATAGTTCTCGAGATATTTGGAATCAAAATTATCAATACCTGCCATCATTGACATAAATTAAACATATTGACCAAATAGTTGGTTGATTGAAATCAAAAATTTAAAATGTTTTTGTGCCAAAAGTTCAACAGAAACTGTTTTACCATCTTTTTTTCGAAAAAAAAAATCGTGAAATAACGGAAATAACTATATCTACTCAACATGTTTATTTTATGTCAATAATGACTTGTACTGACTATTTCCATTCTAAATATCTTGAGAACGATTGCTCGTAGCGATTTTTACCAAGAAACATTTTTTACGTATAAAACCACGGAAATGTATATTTTTTCAGCCAGTAATTTTATACAGGTACGGACGACAAGTTATTATTCTTCAAAACAGTTCAAAACAGTGAAAACACACATGTAGGTGGCGCCCTCTACAAGTAGGAGTCATATTGATATCAAAATTAAATTTCTCATGTCAAAAAACTCACAGACAGCAATTTTCATCTACATATTGACTTAAATATACGTAAAAATTTGGTTTTGATTAAAAATACGATGAGCATAATAAGCATGCATTCAATATCCGGTATACAAAATGTAACTTCAATATGGCCTTACAACAATAGTCACCAAAGCCGCCTCGTCATATGGAAAAATATCATCACAAATTAATTATAATTGAAAAAATTGCAAATTATTGGTGGCAAGTTCATTTCGCTCTTAAAAATTGGCCAATGCATGCGTTGATTAAGCCAAAAAACAAATTGCTCATGGTTCTAATCGAAAAATAATGTTTTAGGAAAATTTGCCGACGAAATTATAGCACAAGGTGTTTTAAACTTAGGGTAAAACACAACCTTATGGTTATACCTCTATAATAACCCAAAAGCTACAGTTTTTATATACCTATGTATATACAGTTTTCTAAAAAAATCAAAAAATAGGACTAAAAATAAACGAAATACCTTTAAATATACACACATGCCAAAATTATTGCATATTACTCGTTTATAATATATCATCGGGAAGGAATTTGAAAGAATCCATTTTTATACATAGCTTTGATAATCAGTAATAAACAGTTGTTTTGTTTAAAATGGCCTATGGTAAAACAATGTATCGTTCAAGACCCATAGTTATTACAAATTCTAGCACATTTCGATTTGTGGTCTTTGGGTTTCAGAAGAAATTTGGCCATTGTTTTGGCCTTAAAATGCCTAGAAACCTTATTTCACAGTTTAATAGAGTCAGAATAGTAACATTGTCTGAACCGGCAAGTTGCAATAGTTGAAATTGTAGGAGTTAACCTAAGCGATGTTTCGCGAATATTAAAAAAAAAAATTTTACTTTTTTTTTATTTTAATACAAACGAGGTTACAGACCGGCTTGGAAGTGGTAGAAAGAGAGTTACTCCTGGAGCTACTACTGCTGTGCAAGACCGTCAAATATCCCTAATTGCACGAAGCAATCCGCTGCTTTCTAGTACTGCTTTTAAAAATGAGTTAGCTCGTTTTGAAGGAGTAAATGTTTCGAAGCATTATAGCAAGATGACTCCATGACAGAGATTACATTTAAGGAGGCCTCGCCTTGATGAAACAAGAATATAGGCCTAGTGTCAGACTCGCGACGCACTTTGGTCTGTCCAGGAGCATTCTGGAAGACTAGCAAGCTTGAATGCAGCTCAACCCCCTGTCCTGTTTCAAGGGGGAAGCATTATGGTATGGGCAGGTATAATGCACGGAGCTCGAACTCCTTTTGTTTTTATTGATGGCGCAATGACAGGTGCCTCATATCTTAGAGACGTTTTAGAGCTTATTGTGCGTCCATTTCGAGGGGCAGTGGGGGATGAATTTGTTTACATGGAAGATAATGCTCCTCCCCATCGTATTTTAGCGGTTCGCTAATTTTGTGAGGAAGAGGGTATAACGAGACTGGTGGTCGGCCCACCGATGTCGCCAGATATGAATGTGATCGAGCATGCTGGGAACATGCAAAAAACGCCATATTGCCAAAAGAAATTATCCCCCCCGTACCTTAAATGAATTCAAAAAATTGCTGCGGCGCGCGAAACATGGGAAACCATTCCTCAACATCTTCTTGACAACTTAATTGAGAGCATACCACGTCGTCTCACAGCTTGCATTGGGGCTCGAGGAGGCAATACAGACTTTAGTTGTGAGAAATATTAAAATAAAAAAAAAAATCAATATTTTCTGTTTAAAACGAAATTCGTTTTTGTTGATTTGACCGTTTAATACTAAAATTATAAAAAAAAAAAAAAAAAAAAAAATTAGATTTTTTAATTTTATATTAGTTATTCGTATAGTAAGCCAATATGTCCAAAATATAAAAAGAATCATATTAGGTCCCATAAAATAAAAATATCGTTATTATGAATAATTTTGGCCATGTCGGTGTGTTATACATATAGAACCATAAAAATTCCGTTGCGTTTTTTGTGCATCTGAGTGTATATTCAAAATAGTGGATATTGAACTGAACTGATTTACCAAAAGATAGCAAAGGGGGGAAATTTTTCTTCCGGATAAATTAATCCTTCATTTAAACAATGTCTTGTCTTCCTGGAGGCAAATTACACCGACTTAACTCTAAACAATTGTATTTTAATATTCCGATTGTTTGATGAAGCGCGATCATTTTTTACCCTTGAGGTCAATCCGCCATCAAACAAGCCAAGGCCACAATTATTACTTATTAGTGTTATTATGTAGCTTTTCTTCCCTCATTTTTTTTATTTTATTTTGCAACAAAATTATACTAATAAGTATGTATGTTGGTAATTTAAAATATACTAAGGGCTGGCAAAGATTAGTCCCTTGGGTCGAATTTTCCGTATGTAAGAAGAGTTACAATGCGTTTATAAAGTACTGAACAAAGAGAGATACAGTAAACGCGTTGCCAACGTATGAAATAAACCGAAACACTGAACACATTGCTTAAGAGACGTGGAAAGGGGATATAGCACATTTGTCGCAGTCCACCGGTCCACCCAATCAATACGCTCTGTCAGTTACTTAAAGTTCTAGGAAAATGTGTACATCATGCGCGTCACCGATTTAATTACGTCTCGGATACTTTTATTGTTTATTTATTAACGCAGTCGTTGTAATTTTCCCTATAGCTTGAAAATGGTTTTAAGTGCAAGTTAGGTAAACATTTTTGCAATTTTTTTTTTTTTTTAAAATGTTTTTTTGGTGTTCGACAGTGGTCGCGCTACTAGAACTCTGAATTCAAAAAATCTATATCTCGAAATCTATTAGAAATAATTGATTGGTAGTTTTTTTCAAAACTTTCTTAACATTTCTGCTTTATTTTCTTCGCAGACCAGTATTGTGAAACATCTTTATAAATAAAAAAGTCTACATAAAACTAAATATAAAAAAAAAAAAAAAAAAAAAAAAAAAAAATTGTTTTAAATTTTTGAATGGAATAAAAAAACAAACTTTTTTTTTTTTTTTTTTTTTGTATTTAAACATTTTTAATAAAGATCCCATCTACAAAATAAAAAAAAAAGTTTTCAATATTATTAAAGTGGTCTCTTTAGTTATGTCGTGTTTATATGTTAAATTGAAGTTTAACTTCATGTTTTCTTTACTGACTTTTCTCGTTATAAAAAAATGGACACCCTAACGATATCCTTGTAATTCCATTTCAGATTGCCAGAAACATGTCTAATGAATTTATCTAGTTATCTTTTCGAAAAATTTTTTTCTTTTAAAAGTAAACGCCGTTTGCGATGTGATATTACCTTTGACTGATAGGGAAAGGCGTACCGGCAACGTCGTAACAGCACACCGTCGCAATTTCCCTCAATCGACGTAATAAGATCCCTATGGTGATTTTACTTTCCACACACATGTAGTAAATACCGACCCAAAAATAACAGTTGCCAACACGGTATAAATATAACATGTGTATATATATTTAAAAAAAAATCGATTAACAATAAAAATAAGAACGTTTTATGAAAAGTCTAAAAATTTGAGACAGTTGTAATTTGTTATGATTGCTTGGAACAATTTGATACATTTTTCAAAAAGTGTGGTACTTCCAGGTTAGACCTAAAACTAAGATATAACTAGAAAACGCCGCAACCCTGTTATTGTATACAATCTGGAAGTACCTTAATATCCTAATTTTAACACCCTTAAACAACTTTTTTTCTCAGTTAAAGAGTTAGTGGTTCTTATCATTAATTTAAAAGAAATCATTCGCATCGATTGGATCATGC
Organism: Sitophilus oryzae; assembly: GCF_002938485.1. Lineage (NCBI taxonomy): Eukaryota > Metazoa > Arthropoda > Insecta > Coleoptera > Curculionidae > Sitophilus > Sitophilus oryzae. Next base: position 3,104,211 of record NW_022145814.1, on the reverse strand, counting down.
ATTAACTAGAGAATAATCAATTACATTTACATTCGCTAATGTAATCCTCACAACCTTACGCAGTGTACGTGGCTATAAATTAACATACAATAAATCTGCATTTGTTTACGGTTAAATAACTTGATTTTGATTATGGAGTGTAAACTAGATTAAAACGTAAACAATGGCCAACTCTGAAATTTTATAAATGCCTACATATTAAAAACCAAAACATATCAAGTTATATCAAGCGATAAAAATTTAAGATTAAAATTAATTAAATTATTTCTTTATACAGGGTGGTCCGAACTGTATTCCGGAAACAGGCAGCATATTATACACATAAAAATAAGTAAAAAAGTTCGTATAAACTTATGTCCTAAAATTCTTCGTTTCGAAGATACAGGGTGTAGAAGTTTCATTTTTATTTCGATTTTTTCCTAATAATTTTTGAACTAAATTCGGTATTTGGTGAAGATTATTATCTTGGGCTTTTTTATATGAGAAATTTGATTCCGATGAGAATAAGAATACTACTTTTAGAGTGCCCCACCTACATATTTTTTAACTGTTTTAAAGAGTAATAACTTTTCGTCCGTCCCTGTATTACACTACTGAGTGAAGAAATATACATTAGTGCCTTTTTCTACGTAAAAAATCTCTCTTGGTAAAAATTACTGCGAGCAACCGTTCTCAAAATATTTGGATTCTTAATAATCAATGCATGTTATCAATGACAAAAATTAAAGATTTTCGCTAGAGCGATATTTGATTGAACTAATAATTTTTATAAGACATTTTAGTATCATATGTTCAACTAAAGCTGTTATAAAACTGTAAGTTTTCAAGTACAGTGAATCTGGCACTGTAACTCCCATTTGACTTTTTTGATTCCCTTTGAGAACTTGTTTTTAATCACTTCCTGTTTCACCGGAAATGACTATAACTTTTGATTTTTAAATGGCACCCTCGGTATATTTATACTTTATTCAATAGAAAATGACACTCTGAATAGAATGACATATCATATGTCAACTTTTGACATTTTCGCTTAAAAATCGTATTTTAAATTTCAATCTAGAGTGCCATGGCTGTGTTAAGAACACTAATTTTTAATCAAGGTGCTTTTGAAAAATAGATTTGATCGTCTAATGTATTTCGGATCTCATCCTGGTTGGTTAAAATGCCCAAATCGTATTTTTAATCATATCTCAATATTTTCAAATAGAACCAGGATGGCTCATTAGCATATCTGAAAAAGTATTTTTCAAGAATAATTTAGTTCCACACAATTGGGGTATTTCGAGTCAAATTGTCATACAATTTCAAATAAACCATATTCGAAAATATCAAATTTAAAGTTGACATATGATATGTCATTCTATTCAGAGTGTCAATGTCATTCTATTCAGAGTGTCATTTTCTATCGAATATACCGAGGGTGCCATTTAAAATCAAAAGTTGTAGTCATTTCCGGTGAAACAGGAAGTGACCGAAAACAATTGAATACGTCAATCAATCCTAATTTTTGTCATATTATACTAACTACTAACATAAAAAATATCGATTTTTTATCTAAAAAAAAATAAAAAAGTTATAGGGGTGAGCCACTTTTGAGACGCACCCGGTATATTCTGGTAACACTGGTATTCTGGTAATGAAATTTTATGATTATAGGGTATAGTGAAAGAACGCGAATCTTTATGTAAAATAATGAATTTATTTAACGAATTGTAACCTTAACCTGCATTCGTATTTTTTGCTGTGTTTATTCCCAAAATGTCAAGGAGTTGCAAGAACGATCACGCATCAAATTCATAATATTTCCCAAAATGTTCTTGCAAATACACTACTAAATACTAAGTTTTTGTTCAGTCGATTCATTGTCAAGAGGTTTATGGAGAACGCTTTTGAGCGCCTTATAAAATAATAGAGTAAACCATTTTTTTTTAATTTCATTAATAACTCTTCTTTTTACAAATACATAATACGTAGACTTGAAAAACTATACCTAGAAACTGTTTAAGTGATTTTCAGAAATCGATAACTCGGAAACTGTTGGATTTCGGTACATTATGTGTATTACAATTTTTACTTATTATTGAAGGAAGAATTAAAATATCTAATAATATACAGGGGTTCCATTTAAAAAAAATCAACTTTGATACGCTACGTCTTTATGACCAAGGCATATAAAAACCCTCAAACTTTTGTATTTAACTTTTTGCAGTATCTCGTATATTTTACCCAATAATCGACCGTTTCCATACATATCAGCGACTCTGTATATGATGTATGTTTCAGTAAAATATTGCAAATAGTCTTAAAAACTATAATTTGAATTATAATAAAAACATTATTATAAAGTACTAAGACATAAAAATAAAAAAAATCCTAGTGCCACTTACCCCGGTCTTTCCATTCCTGAATCTTGTGATATACCAAACACGAACACATGAAACACACACAACTGACCACCATGAGGGTGAGAACGATGCCCACCCACACGTCGGTCAAGAACTCCTGGTAGGCGGGGTCGGCCATCCGAGTCACCTCGGCGCTTCCATCCCTCACTTGGAGCACCTCCAAGTCGGAAATGTTGAAACTGGTCGTTGGTGGAGGGAACACCGCGTCCGCCGGCCAGCGCTCAACGATAACTATGAGGGCGGTGCTGCTCATTGCAGCAAACAGGTCGGAGATAGCGAGCGCGAGCCGCGATGATTGTTTTAAAAAAATAAGCTGAGCGTCGTCGATTGTGCTTTGCGAGACGCGCTTTGTCCCCTCCTGTCGCTTCGAGAGCGGCTTGAAGGTAACCAGGTTCGGTTTCTTCATTGTCTGTGAGGTACCTTTTGTGTTCCATGTCATTGGGTTTCCGAAACCTATCGACAAAAAATGTTTCGTCACAAAGACCATATTGATATAGCTCAACTTATTGTTGATATACATACACAGATCCCTAGTTCGTTCAAATACGCGTTACGTTCTTTGAAAACATCGCGTAAATCGAAGGAGTGAGTCTTAAATAAATGCAAATATAGGGGAACTTTTTTTTAACTAAATCACTTATAAAAACAACAAAACATCAAGTATATACCGGGTGCGTCTGAAAAGTGGCTCACCCCTGTAACTTTTTTATTTTTCCAGATAAAAAAACGAGATTTGGTATGTTAGTATATGACATAAATTAGGATTGATTGACGCGTAATCAATTGTTTTTGGTCACTTCGTATTTCATCAGAAATGACTACAAACCACTACAACTTTTGATTTTTAAATGGCACCATGGCACCCTCGGTATTGTTTTACTTTATTCAATAGAAAATTACATTCTGAATACAATGACATATCATAAGTCAACTTTTGACATTGTCGCTTAATAAAAAATTTTTATTTATATATATTATTTTAAAATGTAATCTAGAGTGCCATGGTTGTGTTAAAGACACCAATTCTTAATCAAGAAGCCTTAGAAAAATAGATTTGATCGTCTAATGTTTTTAATGTCTTGTCCTGGCCAGTTAGAAAATGCTCAAAGCGTATTTTTAATCATATCTCAATTTTTTCAAATGGAACGAGGGTCGTGGCTCATTAGAATATTTGGAAAAAGCATTTTTTTACAAATAATTTGATACCACACACTTATTCGAGTCAAATTGTCGTTACGAAGCGCAAATTATAATTTGAAATAAACCATATATGCGAAAATCGGTAGTTGACACATGATATGTCATTCTATTCAGAGTGTTATTTTCTATCGAATAAAGTAAAAAAAATACCGAGGGTGCCATTTAAAAATCAAAGTAGTCATTTCCGGTGAAACAGGAAATGACCGAAAACAATTGAATACATCAATCAATCCTAATTTATGTCATTACTACAGCAACACAAACGACATAAGTATTAATAGCTTTAACACATTTTTTTCTGGAAAAGTTTCCTCCTAGCGAAAATACCATATCCTTAATCTTTTTTAATTAGAATAACAAGAGCTGCTCGCGCCAATGGCTTGTATAAAACTGCACTGTTTAAGCCTAGTAATGAATCGAGTAAACGGCCAATAAGGAGAATCCCGAGTTAAGAAAGCACGAAAACACGACTAATATAAAAAAAACTGATCAAGGAAATGATTAGGGCAAGTCGAGTGGTCCAGTGGCCAGCATAGTAGTTCGCCCGTTAGCCTCCCCACAACACTACCACTACCCGTATAACCACGCGATATAGTAAATTCAAGCCTATATAGATTAGTTTTTTTGCTATAAAGATGTCTCGATAAAGCATATTTAAAGAATACTCAAATATTTCCTTTACACACATGTTCTGTATTTAATCTTTATAGCAACCATAAAGCACTGCCTGTATATTTTTTCTATAGGGAATTGAAGATTGATATTTAATAAGATAACGCACATAAATAATCCTATATAATATCGATAATGATTTTTATATATGTTACATACATAAGAACAGCTAATATTTTGCTACCCTAAGCAAAACATCTTAGTCTGTCAAGTTGTGATATTTATCACCCTAGATAAATATTGTTACAGGATACTATATAGATGTATATTGTATTAACATTAGACCACACTAGGTATAATGTCTATTCTTTAAGAAAATTGAAAAGAATGCAGGTAATCGTCTACTCTAGGCGAAACATGGTATTCTGTCAAGTTGTGATAATTATCACCCTAGATAATTATTGTGAGGGATACTGTGTAGATAAATATTGTATTAACATTATACCACCCTAGGTATACTGATTTTTTGTTACCGATTTCTATCTTTATTTTTATTTAGTTATTTTTGTGAACAAGAATCTCTCTCATTATATATTAATTGTTATATCGTTATGAGTCGCAGACTTATACGACTCCTCTCTCTATGTCTTTTTCTTGAAGGATTCGGCATTTCCACTGTTTTCCGCACTCCGAAAAACATCAAAACGTAACGTATCGGTCCGCACTAAAAAGAAGACTGAATATGGAGCAGTACGGCGCGGCAGGACGAGCGGCGGGGTTTTTGCTTTTTCAGCTTTAAAATAGTGATCGGTTCGGACTAATCCGAAGGTACTACAGACTATTATTTATGAGACGAGGCCGGAATATAATTATGTAAAGTTATGATATTTATCAACCTAGATAAATATTGTCGCAGGATATATCATATATCTTGTATTAACATTATACCACCCTAGGTATAATGATTTTTTATATATATTTTTATATATAAGAATTGTTAATATTTTGCTACCTTAAGCAAAACATATTATTCTGTCAAGTTATGAAGGTGATATTTATTACTTATTACCCTAGATAAATATTGTGACAGGATACTGTATAGATATAAATATTATTAAATATATATTGTATTAACATTATACCACCCTAGGTATAATGATTTTTTATATATATTTTTATACATAAGAACAGGTAATATTTTGCTACCCTAAGCAAAACATCTTAGTCTGTCAAGTTGTGATATTTATCACCCTAGATAAATATTGTTACAGGATACTGTATAGATGTATATTGTATTAACATTAGACCACACTAGGTATAGGGCCACAATAGGCCCTCGCGGCCTCAGTGGAGGGTCCCCTATGGGACCCACTCTTAGTCAAATACAAAAAAATACAATACACTAGGTATAATGTCTATTCTTTTAAAGAAAATTGAAAGAATACCCGTACAATCGTCTACTCTAGGCGAAACATAGTATTCTGTCAAGTTGTGATAATTATCACCCTAGATAATTATTGTGAGGAATACTGTGTAGATAAATATTTTATTAACATTATACCACCCCAGGTATACTGATTTTTTGTTACCGATTTCTTATTTTGCTTCAGTTATTTTTGTGAACAAGAATCTCTCTCATTATATATTAATTGTTATATCGTTATGAGTCGCAGACTTACTACGACTCCTCTCTCTATGTCTTTTTCTTGAAGGATTCGGCATTTCCACTGTTTTCCGCACTCCGAAAAACATCAAAACGTAACGTATCGGTCCGCACTAAAAAGAAGACTGAATATGGAGCAGTACGGCGCGGCAGGACGAGCGGCGGGGGTTTTTGCTTTTTCAGCTTTAAAATAGTGATCGGTTCGGACTAATCCGAAGGTACTACAGACTATTATTTATGAGACGAGGCCGGAATATAATTCAAATGTGTCTTACTATTATATAAGATATTTACAAAAATGTTCTATAATTTATTCTAACATAGCTTAAAGGTATTTACCTTCAATAAATACAGTACTTCTATTAACGTGAAAAAAAAAGAAATAGACATAGTAAAAGCTAAAAGGGGTCCAGTTGTAGTCATTATACTTACTTAAATAACTGGTCAAATAAAGACCCGCAATAACAATAGTATAATAAAATTTGAATGACGGTTTTTATTGAAACATGACATTGCGACTTGGCATTACTGGAAAAGATTAAATAAAAGTTATTCTTTATTTAAAAAAGTTGTATTAATTTAAAACTATATTTTTAAAGAAAAAAATGAAACTATGGTGTTTGGTTTGGTCGGGTCTATATAATATAAATGTTTATAAACATATATAATGATCTACAAATATCCTTTGTATGTAAATGAATATTAAAAACAAAATTTAATAAAAAATATCTCGGAAATCAAGAAAACGGTACACACTAATAGTATTAGATTTACCTCACATTAAAAAGTTGTAGAATTTTAATAAGAAGTGCATAATAACATGACAAATGCAATCTATGGCCTGTTTACGAGGTGATATATTTAATGAAAAAAGAAAAATTTGTTGATATTTAATAAAAAAATAAAAGTTTATTACTGATAATAGAAAACTGAATGTGGGTAATAGTAAATATTAGTAACTTATAAAACTTATAAAATTAAGTTGAAAAAATTATGGATGGATGTTGCTAAAGTCACAGATTAGCGAGTCATAATAGGGTCATAATAGAGCGAGTCATAATAGGGCAAATATTTTCAGAGCTGGTATATTTCCTCCTCAGAAACAGATCTATGATTTTTTCTTTTGCAAATAACTGATGTTAAAAGTCGTGCATATTCTATTAAATTTTCCTGTATATTTTACAAAACCTTTTAGAACTGTTGTGCACCGCAAATGTTCCCACGATATGATTATTTAATCTCGGCTTAATGCCTTTTAATAAGTGATGCAAATACAGAAAAATCTAGTGGCTCTCAAAATTATTTAGAAATAAATATATTTTTTTAATATTTTTAAAGTAGAAAAACTGGGACCTATTATTGCGATCTACCACCACTGAAAATATTTACACTTATTTAAGACTCACCTCCATAGTAAATGTAACTATGACAAAGTAGATTTAAAGGAAACTATACTGTCTTTGAATATGTGCAATAGTTTATTTATTACATAACTTAAATCTACATACAAATTAAAAAATAAGACAACTTATTAAAACAACAAAAATATAATTCTAAATACTAATATAAAAAATTAACATTAAATAATCTTTAATAATAAATAAAAATAGTTCGAGGCAAATGGCGAGGTTCCGTGGCAGTTATTTATATATCAATTTTATTAGATACCTCACATTAATTAATTTTTTTATCAATCAATTCCATTATTTCGGATAACATCTCGGGCTGATTTATATTCTTCTGGATTTTGTTCAAAAAGTTCATTCGTGTTACTGCAATATGCAAGTTCCTGTCCAGGTCACACTTTCGGACTTCACTTGTTAAGTATTGTAAGACAGTTCTTTTTATGTCACTGGCACTCACTTGTTCAGTAAAATACCCTCTATTTACTTGATTTGGCGGGGCATGAGTATGGTTAAAAATTTCTGCAGTTACTCTTGAATATTGCGTCCAGATCATTGAAAAACATTTCGGAAAGCCGCAAACCCAAAATCTTTGCTCTGAATCCATGTTGTCGTCTCTATAAGACTGGCTTTTGTATATGTAACCTTTGTACGAAAATATATCCATCGTTTAAGTCTCGTTTTGTAGTAGTACACGTATTATCTGGACAGCTAACTGAATGCAACTGAAATATATCCGCAAACATATTTTCCTTATTACCTGTGACTTCAGTTGTGCTGAGGAAGAAGGTTAGATTATGTTCGCACCAATGAGGTGAGTGCCAGGTAGCAATGGGGATGGGTCTTATTTATGAGGGTAAAAATAAACCTATAGGAAACTATTTGTTCCTTAGTGTATTGTAAAGGAAAAATAAATAAATTTTTAAATTATATCTAATATAAATAATATAATATTGTTTTCTAACAATACATTTATTTAGATTTCCATTGTTCTAGGAATTTTTGATTTTTATGATGTTTATTTATTTTAACTTACACAACGTTTAATACAATACTTTTTAATCAATATAATAATTTAATTGAATTATCTACATTTGCATTTATTAAAATGAATTACAAATATGTAGATAGTATAATTATCATCAACAATTAAAATACATTTAAATAAAAATATACCAGTTGTTATAAAAATCCATATAATAGAAATATTAATTTTTAAAATATGGTAAAGAAAACTATTGTAAATAAAGCTATTATATATTCATAACAAGGATTTTTTTATTTGGCTTGATTATCTATACTAATATACTGTATGATCGATAAAAAACGGCGTCAGCGTTGGCTATGAAATGAAGATCGCTGTCATTTTATATGTAAATTTATATGGGAAATGTGATCGATCGTCATTTCCCAGCCAACTGGACGCCGTTTTTTTTCGATCATACGGTATAAAATCCTTAAGTGACTGAAATACTGATTAATCACGATCCTGCTCAAACCACTCAACGTAAGAAGTTCAATTTTGGCATACAGGCTGGTTCCTTAGGCAAGGAGGTTCGATAAGAAGGATTTTTCGAAATTCCTAGCCCCAAGAGGGTGAAACCTCAAATATTACAATATTTTATTTAAAAAACGGTCGAAAAAAGTTTCCGAAAAAACGCTTAAAACACGTATATTTTATTTTGTTTTTTTACATATTTATGATTTTTAAAAGGTAAGTATGGGTATTGTTTCGAAAAACTGGTCATTGATTAATCACGATCGTGCTTTAAAGCGTTTGACGTGAAAAGCTGATTTTGAAAACAGATTTACTTTAGGGTGTGGAGGTCTGATAAGAAAGGATTTTTCGAAATTCGAATTCTAAGGGGTGATACTATCCTCAAATATTAAAATATTTTTTATTTAAAACCGGTGAGTTTTTCGGCAAACTCTAAACACGTATATTTTATTTTGTTGTTTTACATATTTTAAATTTTTTATAAATTTATACAGGGTGTTTCATAAAAATATGATCATTGAGTATTCACGATTCTGCTTAAACTGCTTGACGTTTTTAAAGCTGATTTTTGGCAAACGGATTGACTGTGGGGTGTAGAGGTTCGATATGAGGGGTTTCTCGAATCTCAAATTCCAAGAGGGTGAAACGTCCTCAAATATTACAATATTTAAAAAAACGGTTAGTCTTTCGGGAAAAACGCTTGGACAAGCATAATTTATTTATTTTTTTATATTATTTTGAAATTTTTAAAATCATACAGGGTGTTCCAAATGTTAGTAATTTCTACACCACGATTCTGCTTTTAAACTGCTTAACGTAAAAAGCTTATTTTTGGCAAGCGGATTTTTCTGAAAGTCAAATTCCAACGAGATGAAACTACCCCTCAAATATTACCAAGTTATATAATAATATCGCCATATTGTTTTTTCTCATGCTGACATAAATGTGAGAAAATTTTATCCAGTTTGTATGTTAATGAAAATTCTTGCTTTGCTTTATCATCACCATTACAAATGATTAATTCGACGCGAACGAAGTCGCTGGTACACGCTAGTATTTTATAAATTTATTTGGTTATGTGTAGGTGAGACTACGATGATAGGGGCAAACTACGATGCTCTCTAGGGGTATCTCAAAACCATTGACATATAAGGTCGGTTAATGGAGATAGCATTTCGGTTTTGTGGGGTCATGCCTTTATGAATTTTAAACTGATATTCAACTGAAAATGTTTCTGGTTTATAAAGATATTTAAAAGACAAATTTCGGCTTTCTTTAAATATGGTCCCTACTTCATTTTAATCTATTTTAGACAAAAGTTTTCAGATAAAATTTACAGAATAAAAATGGAAGGCTTTAGAAAACAAAACGCAATCAATCAACACGATCTCATTAAGAATGTGATTCCTTAAAGAGATTGTGTCCTCTCCATTTTTTTGCTGTTGTTTTTTTTATTTTTTTTTTCATTTTTAACATACAGCAATATTTTAACTGCTGCCGCCGAAGTCAGATTTCAGCGAAAGCAATAAGTAAAAAATCCTATATGATGCGAATTTTATCAGTTGTACTGTATATTATATTGTGTACTGTATATTACAAGTTGATTTTATAAATAACTTTAATTAAAATAGCAATAGAATAATTATTCGAATAGTACCTTATATACATTTCTTTGTTTAACAAAGAAACTATTATTATATTTATATTTAAACAATACTTATTCATCAAGATTGTTGGTTAAAATAATTTTGACTTTAGCATAACTATAAATGAAATAATTATTAATTTTTAATCAATTATATTGAATTGATATTATAACAGGGTGATCCGAACTGTATTCCGAAACTTCAGCATGTTCTGCAGCTAGAAATAAGTAAAAAATAAAAAAAAAAAAAAAAAAAAAATGCTTAGTTTCGGAGATACAGGGTGTAGAAGTTTCATTTATATTTCGATTGTTTCCGAATAATTTCTGAAGTAACGTCAATAATTGATAAAAATTGGTGTCTCGTAGTTTTTTGACATGAGAAATTTGATTTTGATGTCAATGTGACTCGATTTGCAGAGGGCGCCACCTCCACATTTTTTAACTGGTTTTAAGAGTAATAACTTTTCGTCCGTAAATGTATAAAACTACTGAGTAAAAAATGTACTTACGTACCTATTACTTGGTAGTACTTAGTACGGAGTATTGGTTCTCGAGATATTTGGAATCGAAATTATCAATACCTAACATCATTGGCATAAATTCAGCTGACTAAATAGTTATTAGACTGAAAGACAATTTGAAATGTTTTTGCGCCACGAGTTCAACAAAACCGTTTTATTATCATTTTTCAAGTGAAAAATTTATGATTACTTAAAAAAATAAAATTTTTCGAAATTTATTATTTCAATCCAATAACTATCTACCAATGTGTTTATTTTTTGTCATAATGACTGTATTAACTATTTCATTCTAAAATATCTTCAGAACGGTTGCTCGCAGCGATTTTTACCAAGAGATATTTTTACGGGGTATAAAGTCACAGAAATGTATATTTTTTACTCAGCAGGTTTAGCAAAAGTAAAGTAAAGTAAAGATTTCAGTTAACGTCTCCTTTTTAATGCCGGGGCTAATCTGGACGGGGCTTTACATTGTTTACGCGGAATCAGAACCGCGGTCCTCGGTCATATCATGGTCAATGGCCTACCGACTTGGCAAATGTCTAAATCGACTCTTACTTCACGAGATATCCGATTCATCCGACCTCGAACCGGAATGAACCAGCAGTGTGTGTTAATAGATTTTACCCTTTTGTCAGAAATATTTTCACTTCACTTGTGGCTTCGTAATGCTACTTTTCGGCCGGAATTAACGATGCGGTGGACTTATTATGCAGAGGTCCGCACGGAAAAAACATAAAAAATTACCATTTTATTATTTAGATATGTAAATATATTAAACTAAATTAATATTTTAGCAGTAAAGTTTTTTCTTTAATTTGAGTATTTTTTCGGTAATGTGCCTATTATTCGGTGTATATATTATTCGGTGATGTGTCCCTTCACCTAATGCACCTGACGAGCCGCCATTGGTCGAACCCTTGCTTTGACGGACTATTCGCGAGTGGACCTATTATGTGATTAAAAACGTTGTTTCACATTCGCAGATTGACAGCATTGACATCATAAGTGAAAGTACACCGTGGAACCTTAAAAATACACACGATTCGCCCTTGTTCCATATTAATCAGCACTAACTACCTATAATAGAGCAGAAGGTACAAATATGGGCTAGGCATGTAATATGGGCTACACTGTCATTTTTGGTATAAGTGGAGGCATCTAACCGGTCTCATCCGCCTCGAACCGGCGTGAATAAGCAGTGTGTCAATAGATTTTACACTTTGCCTTTTTTGGACAACAGCACGATACAGAGCTTCGAACGGGTCACCCGTCCATCCACTAGCATCGCCTTTCGTCGCTTAACTTCGGTATTCTAATGGGAACCGGTGTTTCGACGTAGCCAGGCCGTTGCCAGGTTTATACAGGTACGGAAGAAAGTTTACTCATCAAAACAGTTAAAGCACATGTAGGTAGAGAGTCATATGGTAGAGTGGTGGTAGTCATATTGACATAAAAATCAAATTTAGTATGTCAAAAAACACCCAGGCACCAATTCTCACCCAAATAGTAACGTTACTTCGGAAATTGTTTGCAAAATATCGAAATAAATATGAAATCACCCTTATCTCCGAAACTAAGCATTTAAGGACATACATTAAATTTATACTAACTTTTTTACTTATTTTAATCTGCAGAATATGCTGCCGAAGTTTTCGGAATACAGATCGGATCATCCTGAATATAATTGAATGATATTTTATTAAATATTCTGAAATTATTTTTATAAGTGCTGTTTCACATGGAGTCCGGACCGTCCGTTGGTTGAACAAGTGCCCATGAGTTGATATGAATAAATTCACACTCGTGCAATCTGACGGCCATACGTCGAACCCAGTGGCGGCTCGTGGGTATAAAATTAGGTGAAGAGTTAATTTTTTTAATTGCGAAATTTTTTTGGGCCCGTTCATCTTTTTGTCAACATTTTTTAAAATATTATTTGAAAAATGTTTGATGTATTCACCATTTTGTCAGCATTTTATTTTTGTTATTATTTATACACTAATAGCTATAATATGTTTGTTTTAGTTTCGGCTAAAACATATTAAGTATAAAGAGATACAAGATACAACCAGTTTGCGATTAAACAAATTGTTTTGCTTTCCAGTAAAAATATAATTAAATTTAAATTAAATATAATAAACATTATATACAGTATCCCCCATAAAGTTGGATCCATATGGACGTTTTTTTTATATTAGAGTTTTAAAAAATATTTTTGTGGCAATCACTTCTGCTTTGAAAACCACTTAAAATGCACCAAGTCTAAGTTGACAGCTAACATCTGGGAGCTGTCAAATACAAAATATTTAAAAGAAATTTTTAAAAATTGGTTAAATTATTATTATTTTAAAAAAAGGTGGCTATCAAAATTATGTTTCACCTTTGACTTGCATTTTAAGTTGTTTTTAAAGCAGAATTGATTGCCACAAAAAGTTTTTTTAAACTCTAATCCAAAAAAAACGTCCATATGGATCCAACTTTATGGCGAACACTGTAATTATTGAAGGGCTTCCCCGAAAAACGTTGTAACCGACATTTTTTTCAAAATAGAGAATTCAGTGAAATAAGGTTGTAATTTTCATAGGAATAACGTTTTTTCGTCGGTTTTTTCACTGAAATTTCGATATTGAAAAAATTGTTGGTTACGACTGAGGAGTCATTCAATTATTATTCAATTATTCCATTAATTATTATTACATTAATGTTTACTAAGCAATATTAGCTACATAGCCAATTAAAATCAGAAAACCAGGAAGACTTAAATTTAATATTATAAGCCACCACTTTTTCTTATTTCTTTTTTGCAATTTATGGTTAAAGATTCAGTTGGTCGTCCTTGAGATAAAACATCCCTCTTATCTTCAACTGTCCACCGTCTGAAGGGAGTTTTCAATAAATTGCACACCAAATCATTGATTTTAAAACACAACAACAAAACAAGCAACATAAATTAACAAGTTAAATCAACAAAAACCATTAACAAACAACAATAAATAATCAATAACAACTTTACAGTCTTTACACGGTTAATTACTCGCCGAAGTAGCCGAATATTAGCATAAAGGAAGACGAAGCGAACTGCCAAAAAACTCATTCACATAGGTCGCCGATAAAAAATTTCGGAGCGGGGATATTACATGCTGCCGCTAGGCTGACGTCACGTTACTATGGAACCGTGCAGCCGCTCGGCTCAGAAATATTTTCACTTCACTTGTGGCTTCGTGGAAACGTAGGCGCGTGCGGGCCAATAATGCTACTTTTTCGGCCGGAATTAACGATGCGGTGGACCTATTATGCAGAGGTCCGCCCGGAAAAAAAAATATAAAAAATTACCATTTTATTATTTAGATACATGTAAATATTGTCAAGAAAAATGGCGTATCCGCCAGAAATTAAAAATGTATTACTGGTTGCCTGCACAACCGCAACGTATCCGCCAGAAATTAAAAGACTTTTTCAGGCGCCATCTTTTAGTCAAGTCGAGAAGTAAGGGAATCAGACAATGGAATTGTCTGGTATGAAGAAGTACGCTTTCCGAGAATTGGGGAAATTTCGAGAAGCAGTCAATAGAGTATATAAGCCGGAGCCATCGACCACTGAGACAGTTTTTTGAAATTTGAATATACCGCGTGGAAATTGAAAATCGGACAATTTGGTGAAGGAATCTTATAAATAGTTAGTTGTTGTGTGTTATAAGTTAGTAATTGTGTATAAAGTAAGAAAAATAAATTCGTTAAGTATTTTATCGTGAGTTTAAATTAGTGGACCCACGGAATCCGTAACAATTGGTGTCAGAAGTGGGATTCAAGAGGATTTTAAGAAGAAATTAAGTGGTTGGAAGTTTTTAGACCGAATTAGAGTATTTTTATGGTTGGTACAAGGGAGCAGGCGAAGAAAATGGAGGAAGTAAGCAAATTATTGGGCGATTTTATGGAGAATATGAGAGAGAGAAAAGGCAGAAGAACAAGAGAGGTTGCGAAAAGAGAAAGAAGAGGAACAAGACCATCTACAGAAAATACTTATGGAAAATCAAGAGAAAATGTTAGAAGGTTTAGAAGCCCGTCAAAAGAAAGAGAAACAGGAAGAACAGGACCGGCTTGAAAAAATTTTCCAAGATTTGAAAATTCAACGACAACAAGACAAAGAAGAAGAACAGGACCGGCTTGAGAAAATTTTAGGCAATTTAGAAATTCGTCAGAAGAATGAATGGAGGGAAATTTTAGAAGATATAGAAACGCGCCGCCAGAAAGAAAGACAAGAAGATCAGGACCGTCTTAAGAAAACTTTAGAAAATCAAGAAATTCGACTTCAGAAAAGCTTGGGGGAACAGCAACAAGCAATGTTGGAAGAACGTTGCCAGGAACAGCAGAACCACTTCCAAGAAGCCGTAGAAGATCTGGAGGAGCGCCTTCAGCAGAAGATAGAAAAGTTGGAGATGGACCTACAGAAGACCAAGGTACAAGTAAGGACACCTGGCGTTCCGGGAACTGCGAACCTTAAAGCCCCGACCTACGATGGACAAACGACATGGACGATGTACCACCGCCAGTTTGAAGCAGCGGCTGCTGCCAATGGATGGACTGACCAGGAGAAAGCAGCGGCACTTGTCATCGCGCTGCGTGGCCCTGCCCTGGAACTCCTGCAAACTATTCCTGCAGCCCAACAGCAGGAATACCAAACTTTGGTCGCTGCACTGGACAGAAGATATGCGATCAACATCGACGTCAACTTTACCAGGCCCAGATCAAGACACGCCTGCAGAGGTCCGAGAGAGTCTGCAGGAATTTGAAGCAGACTTACGTCGGCTGGTACACCTGGCATATCCAGAAGCACCGGAAGGATTTAGGGAGGAACTCGCTGCTCAGTGCTTTATCAGCGGACTGAGGGACAACGAATTAGAGAGGGCGCTGCAAATATCCCGATTTTCTACCAGCAGCGAAGCACTGGTCAGGGCGCTGGAAATCGAAGCTGCTTTTAGCGCCATCCCTAGACCGAAGATAAGATCGGTAGCGGTCGAGGAACAGCCCGAAAACACTCACAGAGGTTTGGAGGAGATGTGTAAGAAAGTCGACAAACTATGTGAGCTACTAATAAACAAGGGAGTCAGCAACACCCAGACAGAAAACCAGAGAAGATTCCAGGACATAAGGTGCTTTAGAGGTGGCAGGAATGGCCACATTAAACGGTATTGCCGCGTTCAAATGCGATCCCGTTCACCATCCAGAGAACGTAGGCACCAGGAAAACTAAAATCAGTCAATACTAAGGGGCGAGTATTGACTGGGGAGAACAGAGCCCCAAGGATTTTTTCCATTAGAAATCTAGGAAGAACCGCTGACAGTTTGGTGATCGACGGGAAAGTCAATGGAAAGGGAATCCGAATGACAGTGGACACTGGCGCTATGGTTTCGTTGGTGCGGGCTAACTCAGTGCAAGGATTGAAGCTGGTGCCTCTGAGAAGAAGAGTGTGTTTACGTACAGTTACGGGGGAAATGGCCGTTGTACGGAGAGGCTATCGTCGAACTGAAGTTAGGAAATTTGAAGTTCCAGCATAGCGTTTTAGTGGCAGATATTGAAGATGACTTCATCTTGGGCATGGATGTGATTCGTCAACATGGATTTTCGTTCGATCACCAGAGAAATATCTTAAATATTGGAAATGAAGAGTTCATGTTATCTCCAGACGAGGACCAGGAAGAATGGATGTAAGATCAGCGGAAACTGTGGTGATACCTGGTAATACCGAGAAGATCGTATTCGGTAAAGTGGAGAAAATCGCTGGGTGCTGTGTTGGATGGTACAAAGTAGCGACAACAAACAGGATAGGTACTTAGTAGGAAAATCATTGGTTAACACCGACAAGAATATACCGATCAGAATTGCGAATGTTTTTCCGAATTGTGTCAAGATCCAAAAAGGTGACAAGATAGCCATCTGCGAACCTGTAAGAAGTGTCACCCGATGTGATGAAGTGTCTTCAGCTGTTACACAAAAGGCATCCCAAGAAACACTAAAACATCTAGAACAGCCATGGGATCACCTAACACCTGAGGAGAAACAGAAGGCCAAGCAGTTCCTGCTAAAAGCATGGCAGTATTTTTGAGAAGAACAACAGTGGAAGAACGGATTTTGTGAAGCACCGGATTAATACTGGTCATGCTCAGCCGATTCGACAACGTCCTAGAAGGGTGCCCCTTTCCAAACAACAAGAAATGGAGACAATGGTAGATAAGATGCTAGAAGATGGAGTTATCGAAGAATCATCGAGTCCATGGTCATCTCCTGTTGTTTTGGTGACGAAGAAAGATGGTAGTACACGATTCTGCGTGGATTATAGGAAGCTCAATGACGTCACTAAGAAAGATAGCTACCCACTGCCACGTATAGATGACACATTAACAACTCTGGCAGGTTCGTGCTGGTTCTCCACTCTCGACTTAAAGAGTGGATACTGGCAAGTTGGTCTGGACGAGGAAGACAAAGAAAAGACGGCTTTTCTACAGGAAACGGACTATACCAATTCAAGGTCATGCCGTTTGGATTATGCAATGCTCCAGCCACTTTCGAACGTCTCATGGAGGTGGTGTTAAGAGGATTAACTTGGAAAACGTGCTTGGTTTACCTCGACGATGTATTGGTTATGGGAAGAACTTTTGAGGAGCATTTGCGAAATTTAGAAGAAGTCTTTGGCCGCATACGGAATGCTCACCTGTACTTGAACCCGAAGAAGTGTAGCTTATTCCAGCGACAAGTGGAATTCTTGGGTCATGTAGTCTCGGCAGACGGAATTTACACCGACCAGAAGAAAATCGCTGCGATCAAGGATTGGCCTAAACCTCGCGACAAACATGAACTTAGAAGTTTTCTGGGTTTATGCACCTATTACAGAAGATTTGTCAAGGGATTTGCCAATATAGCTGCACCCTTACATAGACTTACAGGTGATGAAGTCGGCTACGAATGGAACACCGATTGTGATGTAGCCTTTGGAAGACTTAAGGCGGCTTTATGTTCAAGTCCTATTTAGCCTACCCGCAACAACAAGGGAGGTATATCCTGGATACCGACGCCAGCAATATCGGCATAGGTGCAGTGCTATCACAAGTGCAAGATGGCGAAGAACGAGTGATAGAATATTACAGTCGAGTTCTATCCAAACCAGAAAGGAATTACTGCGTTACCCGGAAGGAGCTGCTAGCAATTGTGAAGGCAGTTGATCATTTTCATAAATATCTGTACGGCCAAGAATTTTTAATTAGGACAGATCATGCGGCTCTCAAGTGGCTTATGGAGATGAAACAACCTGAAGGTCAAATAGCACGATGGCTCGAGAAGCTCCAACAGTATCACTTTACCATCCAACATCGTGCTGGAAAAATGCATGGTAACGCAGACGGTTTATCCAGAAGACCCTGTCAAACCGATTGTAAGCACTGCTGTAAAACGGAACAACGTGAAGGCACTGTCATGATAAGGAGTTTTAAACTTGGAACCGATGAACAGTGGACGACGACACAATTGAGGAAAGATCAAATGGAAGATCCAGACATCGGAGCAATACTACGGCTCAAGGAAGGTAACGGCGAGAGACCACCGTGGCAGGATATTGCGGACAGAGGGCTCGTTTTCAAAGCTCTCTGGGCTCAGTGGAATTCACTGGTTATTGAGAATGGATTGTTAAAGCGCACGTGGGAAAGTGCGGATGGCAGGACAGTAATAACTCAGTAAAAAATGAAACAATATAACGTTGGACTGCCATTCGAAAGAATCGCTGTTGACATTGCAGGCCCATTCCCTGAAACGCACAAGGGCAACAAGTACGTTTTAGTAGCGATGGATTATTTCAGTAAATGGCCAGAAGTTTTTGCCATTCCAAACCAAGAAGCATCGACTGTAGCTGAAGTATTGGTCAATAATGTCTTCAGTAGATTTGGAATTCCCTTAGAGCTTCACACTGACCAAGGAAGGAACTTCGAGTCAAGACTGTTCCAGAAGATGTGTGATCTGCTTGGTATTCACAAGACTAGGACAACAGCTTTACATCCGCAGTCTGATGGGATGGTCGAAAGATTCAATAAGACCATTGAAGAACACCTCTCGAAAATGGTGGCCGAACATCAAAGAGATTGGGATCAACACATACCGCTGTTCCTAATGGCGTATAGAAGTGCAGTTCACAACACCACCGGACTTTCACCATCGAAGATTTTATTTGGTCGAGAATTACGGTTGCCTTGTGACTTGGTGTTCGGATCACCAGACGACGGCACCACAAATGTAGAGGACTACGCGGATGAACTGAAGGAAAGGTTAATGGAAATTCATAAGGCCGTAAGAAGTAAGATTACGCTAGCCAGTGACCGGATGAAAGCTCGTTACGACCTCAGAGCCAATTCTACGGGATTTCAACAGGACGATATGGTATGGTTATATAACCCACAGCGCAAGAAAGGGAGGTCCCCAAAGTTAACTCCAGCATGGGAAGGTCCTTATACAGTCATCAAGAGGATAAATGATGTTGTGTACCGGATTCAACGCAGCCCTAGAAGTAAGATGAAAGTAGTTCATCTGGATCGATTGAAGAGATACCAGACAGGAACCTTGATCGGGACGATCAAATTTGAGAAGGGGGCAATGTCAAGAGAAAAATGGCGTATCCGCCAGAAATTAAAAATGTATTACTGGTTGCCTGCACAACCGCAACGTATCCGCCAGAAATTAAAAATACTTTTTTCAGGCGCCATCTTTTTAGTCAAGTCGAGTAAGGGAATCAGACAATGGAATTGTCTGGTATGAAGAAGTACGCTTTCCGAGAATTGGGGAAATTTCGAGATGCAGTCAATAGAGTATATAAGCCGGAGCCATCGACAACTGAGACAGTTTTTGAAATTTGAATATACCGCGTGGAAATTGAAAATCGGACAATTTGGTGAAGGAATCTTATAAATAGTTAGTTTGTTGTGTGTTATAAGTTAGTAATTGTGTATAAAGTGAGAAAATAAATTCGTTAAGTATTTTATCGTGAGTTTAAATTAGTGGACCCGCGGAATACGTAACAATATATTAAACTAAATTAATATTTTAAGCAGTAAAGTTTTTTCTTTAATTTGAGTATTTTTTTCGGTGATGTACCCCTTCACCTAATGCACCTGACGAGCCGCCATTGGTCGAACCCTTGCTTTGACGGACCATTCGCGAGCGGACCTATTATGTGATTAAAAACGTTGTTTCACATTCGCAGATTTACAGCATTGACATCACAAGTGAAAGTACTCCGTCGAACCTTAAAAATACACACGATCCGCCCGTGTTCCATATTAAACAGCACTAACTACCTATAATATCTAATTTTATATTTTTTCAGCATCTCTCTTGATTTTTTTTATTAATATTGTTGCGGGCCGGTGTGGACTCGACCTAACTTCACAATATGGCCCGCCCTCGGATGACCTTAACATCGCATAGACACCGCAATGATTCATTCGTTCGAGAAGAATCGAGTCCCACTGGAATGGACTAGTACATACGAGAACATTCGAAAACCTTCTCTACGCACCTAACGATCAATGGACAATTCTAGAGTTCTTTACCTGTCGGTATAAAAGCCGGCGGCGGTGGCCTACAGGGGGCAGTTTTGAACTAAACTTTAAACAGGGAATTTTGAAAATAAATAAAGAAGAAGTGGTTCTACATCGAAAATGTGAGGAGACGGTAAATGTGAGGTGGTGGTAGCAGAAGATGTTTCGATCCCTGAGCGCTGTGAGATATTTTTGGATGGTTGCCTGGAATGTAAAATGAATAATGGGAGGATTATTCTGTTGGAGCCAAGGACCATGACAGCGAAATAGGATGAGGGATCGCTGTTAGAAAAGCCCTGCTACGAGCGAAGAAAACTGTACCGGTGAGAGTAATGAACACGAATTATTAGTCTGTATCCTTGAAGAAGGGTACCCTCTTAGGGTACTCTTGTTCGGTCTCCTCAGTCATTCGAAGCGTGGAAGCCTCCAAAGTTTCGACTTCAAAAAGTCCGGACAAAATCGTGAAGGAGTTAGTAAACGTTAAGGGATTATCTCCCGAAGATAGTCAAAAATTGCGAAACCTGATAATCAAGTATCAAGATGTGTTTGATAAAAGAGAAGCAGGGCAGAGAGGTCGTACCAATTTAGTACAACATAAAATTGATACCGGAGATGCACGACCAATCAAACAAAATCTGAGAAGACTCGCCAAACGTGAAGAAGCTGACAAGATCCTTCGAGAAATTAAAGAAGAGGGTGTTATCGAACAATCTAACAGCCCGTGAACATCGCCGGTAGTACTAGTAAACAAGAAAGACGGTACCACCAGGTTCTGTGTTGATTATCGGCAGCTCAATAATGTTAGCAAGAAGGATAGCTATCCTCTGCCGAGGATAGACGATACTCTAGACACGTTGGCGGGGTCGACAATATTCTCTACCTTAGATCTGAAGAGTGGATATTGGCAAGTCGACATGGCGCCTAAAGACAGAGAGAAGACAGCGTTCTCGATTGGCTCCGGACTGTGGCAATTTACTGTCATGCCTTTTGGATTGTGCAACGCGCCAGCTACCTTTGAGAGACTAATGGAGTCTGTATTAAAGGGACTATCCTGGACTACCTGTTTAGTGTACCTGGATGACATGATAGTGGTTGGGAAATCCTTTGACGATCATCTGAAGAATTTGGAAGAAGTTTTCAAGGGACTAGGGAGCTCTGGTTTGAAACTTAGCCCCAAGAAATGTCATCTGTGTCAAGAAAAGGTACACTACTTGGGCCATGTAGTCTCCTTCAAAGGAGTTGCGGTAAGTGAGCCGATACCTAAAGGTAAGAGTGGCCGATACCTAAAGATAAACATGAACTACGAAGCTTTTTGGGACTATTCACATACTATCGCCGCTATGTACAGGGTTTCGTCACTATCCCAAAACCATTGACTAGACTTACCGAAGGCGAGAGGCGTTTCTCTTGGGACTCAGATTCTGACGAGGCATTCCGAAAATTGAAGAAGGCCCTGACTAGTGCGCCCATACTTAGCTACCCACTTGGCAACGGAAATTTTTTATTAGATACCGACGCTAGCAATGTTGGATTAGGCGCTGTTCTGTCTCAAATCCAGGATGGTCAAGAAAAAGTAACTGGTTATTTAAGTAAGACCTTGTTTAAACAAGAAAGGAACTACTGTGTAACCAGACGAGAATTACTAGCAGTAGTTAAAGCAGTGGAACACTTCTACACGTATCTCTATGGAAGAAAGTTCTTGTTAAGAACAGACCATGCTGCTTTGAAATGGCTGTTGCAGTTTGAGAATTCTGAAGGGCAGGTAGCTAGATGGATCGAACGATTACAAGAATTCGACTTTGACACAGAGCATCGAGCTGGGGCAATCCATCGAAATGCCGACGCACTTTCCAGAAGACCTTGCATCACATGAGCGCTGTGAGATATTTTTGGATGGTTGCCTGGAAGGTAAAATGAATAATGGGAGTATTATTCTGTTGGAGCCAAGGAACCTTGACAGCGAAATAGGGCGAGGGATCGCTGTTGGAAAAGCCCTGCTGCGAGCGAAGAAAACTGTACCGGTGAGAGTAATGAACACGAATTATTATTCTGTATCCTTGAAGAAGGGAACCCTTTTAGGGTACTGTTGTTCGGTCTCCTCAGTCATTCGAAGCGTGGAAGCCTGCAAAGTTTTACTTCAAAAATTCCGGACAAAATGGTGAAGGAGTTAGTAAACGTTAAGGGATTATCTCCCGAAAATAGTAGAAAATTGAGAAACCTGATAATCAAGTATCAAGATGTGTTTGATAAAGGAGAAGCAGGACAGAGAGGTCGTACCAATTTAGTACAACATAAAATTGATACAGGAGATGCGCGACCAATCAAACAAAATCCGAGAAGACTTCCGCTCGCCAAACGTGAAGAAGCTGATAAAATCCTTCGAGAAATGAAAGAAGAAGATGTCATCGAACCATCTAACAGCCCGTGGACATCGCCGGTAGTACTAGTAAAGAAGAAAGACGGTACCACCAGATTCTGTGTTGATTATCGGCAGCTCAATAATGTTACCAAGAAGGATAGTTATCCCCTGCCGAGGATAGACGATACTCTAGACACGCTGGCGGGGTTAACGATATTCTCTACGTTAGATCTGAAAAGTGGATATTGGCAAGTCGACATGGCGCCGAAAGATAGAGAGAAGACAGCGTTCTCGGTGGGCTCCGGACTGTGGCAATTTACCGTCATGCCTTTTGGATTGTGCAACGCGCCAGCTACCTTTGAGAGACTAATGGAGTCTGTGTTAAAGGGACTATCCTGGACTACCTGTTTAGTGTACCTGGATGACATCATAGTGGTGGGGAAATCCTTTGACCATCATCTGAAGAATTTGGAAGAAGTTTTCAAGCGACTAGGGAGTTCTGGTTTGAAACTTAGCCCCAAGAAATGTCATCTGTGTCAAGAAAAGGTACACTACTTGGGCCATGTAGTCTCCTCCCAAGGAGTTGCGGTAGATCCACAGAAGACCAAGACAGTGGAAGAGTGGCCGATACCTAAAGATAAACATGAACTACGAAGCTTTTTGGGACTATGCACATACTATCGCCGTTATGTACAGTGTTTCGCCACCATCGCAAAACCATTGACCAGACTTACCGAAGGCGAGAGGCGTTTCTCTTGGGACTCAGATTCTGACGAGGCATTCCGAAAATTGAAGAAGGCACTGACTAGTGCGCCCATACTTAGCTACCCTCTAGGCAACGGAAACTTAATATTGGATACCGACGCTAGCAATGTTGCGTTAGGCGCTGTTCTGTCTCAGATCCAGGATGGTCAAGAAAAAGTCATTGGTTATTTTAGTAAGACCTTGTCAAAACCGGAAAGGAACTACTCTGTAACCAGACGAGAATTACTAGCAGTAGTTAAAGAAGTGGAACACTTCTACAAGTATCTCTATGGAAGAAAGTTCTTGTTAAGAACAGACCATGCTGCTTTGAAATGGCTTTGCAGTTTAAGAATCCTGAAGGGCAGGTAGCTAGATGGATTGAAGGATTACAAGAATTTGACTTCGACACAGAACATCGAACTGGGGCAATCCATCGGAATGCCGACGCACTTTCCAGAAGACCTTGCGCTAAGGACTGTAAGCATTGTTCCCGAGCTGAAGAGAAAGAAGTGAAACTCCTAAGAACAACTGTGGTTAATGATAGTTGGCAACCCGAAGATCTGGCAAATGACCAAACCAGTGACCCAGAATTTGGTTTAGTAATTAACTGGAAAAACACAGGTCAAAGACCAACGTGGGAAGAAGTTCGCAGATATTCGCCGAACGTAAAGTCGTACTGGGCCCAGTGGAATTCCTTGGTAATAGATAACGGACTACTTCGCCGTATGATCGAGAGACCGGAGGGACAAGAAGAGAGAAGACAGAGGGTCCCAGAAGTCTTGGAGGAAGTTCACAATGGAACCAGCGGAGGACATCTTGGTGTTACCAAGACACTTGGCAAGCTGCGTGAACGGTTCTACTGGGTGAACTGAAAAGAAGATGTGAGGGCCTGGTGTAAGAAATGTGACATTTGCGCAGCCATTAATGGGCCACAAAAGCGTGGTAAAGCCCCTATGCGCCAGTACAATGTTGGTAGTCCCTTCGAACGAATAGCGATCGACGTGGCTGGTCCTTTCCCGGAGACGAACGATGGCAACAAATACATTGTGGTAGTAATGGATTACTTCAGCAAATGGGTCGAGGCCTACGCGTTGCCAAATCAAGAAGCGTCCACGATTGCTGATGCCCTTGTTAAAGAATGGATCTGCAGGTTTGGTGTTCCCATGGAGCTTCATTCAGATCAGGGAAGAAACTTTGAGTCCAATCTGTTCCAAGGCGTCTGTGAAGTCCTGAACATCCGCAAGACCAGGACGACTGCTCTACATCCACAATCCGATGGGATGGTTGAACGCATGAACAGAACTATCAACCGTTATCTGGCCAAAGTAGTCTCTGACCACCAAAGAGACTGGGACAAATTTCTTCACCTGTTCCTGTTGGCCTACCGTTCATCCGTCCAAGAATCTACAGGGCAAACTCCAGCCAGCATCGTTATGGGACGGGAAGTGCGCCTACCCTGTGATCTGAAATTTGGTTGCCGACCGGGAGAAGAAGTCGCCGGAGAAGATTATGTCCACACACTACGTCAAAGGATGGACGACATTCATCAGAGAGTCCGCCTAAATATTCAAAGTGCTAGTGACCGAATGAAGGAACACTACGACATTCAAGCTGAGCATGGAGGATACCAACCAGGGAAGTTGGTGTGGCTATATAACCCGCAGAGACGTCGTGGGTTATCTCCGAAGCTACAATCCTCGTGGGAAGGGCCATACGAAGTCATGGATAGAATTAATGACGTCGTATACCGTATCAGAAAATTGCCAAAAGGAAAACCGAGGGTAGTCCATTTCAACCGTTTGAGCCCCTACCAAGGCGAAATAGAAGATCGTGCTGGGACCGTGAGAACCTGCAGCTTTGATCCCCCTGATTCGGAGATGTCCTTTGACGATTTCATGGCCCGATACAACAGCAGTGAGAAGGCTCGCTATGGTGTAACCAAAGAAGATCAACGAGACCTCTTTTCCGTGCCTCCTGATTATTCGCTCGCTCATTGTGTGGCTCGAGATTTGCGGATGTCCAGAGGAATCGCTGCGACGTTCAATGAGAAGTTTGGGCGTGTCGGAGAACTACGCCGACAGGATCCAGAGGTTGGAAGCGTCTTGAGGCTAACCGACAATGCACATGGTCAAGCAAGGCACATCTTCTACCTGGTCACCAAGGAATGGTCCCCGAGTAAGCCGACTTATCTCAATCTATGGAAGACCCTGATTGAACTGAGAGAAGCCCTGCTAAACAACAACATTGCACGATTAGCCATTCCGAAGCTGGCGTGTGGACTCGATGGTTTGAGTTGGCGTACAATCCGGAACATGATTGAAGTCTTGTTCAGATTTACGGGAATCGAGATCCTCGTTTGCTGCTACAACCCAAAGCTGAGATCGGGAGAGAAAACTGTAGACTGCTATTTCTACCAGACTTCGCAATGTACCAGGGGCCAGCTTTGCAAATACCTTCATTCACCGTATACATCTCGGGACGAGCATGTGCCTAAGAAGGGGGCAGTGTTGCGGGCCGGTGTGGACTCGACCTAACCTCACAATATGGCCCGCCCTCGGATGACCTTAACATCGCATAGACACCGCAATGATTCATTCGTTCGTGAAGAATCGAGTCCCACTGGAATGGACTAGTACATACGAGAACATTCGAAAACCTTCTCTACGCACCTATTATTACTATACGATTTTATTGGGTATTACTACCCCAACGATTAATGGACAATTCTAGAGTTCTTTACCTGTCGGTATAAAAGCCGGCGGCGGTGGCCTACAGGGGGCAGTTATAAATATACAGTTGACGCGCTAAAATTCAAAATAAATTCTTAGTTATAAATCGTTTGTAAATAGTTCTATAAGTCTTTTATCGTTATTGTTTTTGTTAATTAGTGTTAAATAAATAGTGTTTAAATAAATTGTGACTTTCTATCCACACGGAACCGACGAAAAACGTAACAATATAATAATTAATTAAATTGATATTTATTAAAAACACCACTGCGTTGATCCAAAAGCAAAAACCAATGTCAGTGCATTTCAAAAGTGGCACACCCCCTATATTTTTTTTATTTTTTCAGATAAAAAAACAGATTTGGTATGTTAGTATATGACATAAATTAGGATTGATTCATGTATTCAATTGTTTTTGGTCACTTCCTCTTTCACCGGAAATGACTATATATAATAACACCCTCGCTAGTTTTTTACTTTATTCGATAGAAAATGCCACTCTGAATAGAATGACATATAATATGTCAATTTTTGACATTTTCTTATTTGGTTTATTTTAAATTGTAACATGTGGTTCATAACGACAATTTGACTCGCAATTTGACTAGTGCGTGGTACCTAATTATTCCTAAAAATGAGGGTTCCAAATATGTTAATGAGCCACCCTTGTTCCATTTGAAAAAGTTGAAATATGATTAAAAATATGATTTGGACTTTGGATCTTTTAATCGGCCAAGACAAAACACGAAAAACATTAGATCAAATCTATTTTTCAAAGGCTTCTTGATTAATCATTATTTAAAATCATCAATAAAAATTAGTGTTCTTGATTATCATTAAAAATTAGTGTTCTTAACACCGCCATGGCACTTTAGATTGAAATTTAAAATACGATTTTTTTAAACAAAATGTCAAAAGTTGACTTATGATACGCCATACACTACTCAGAGTGCCGTTTTCTATCGTATAAAGTTGAAATATACTGAGGGAGCCATTTAAAAATCAAAAGTTGTAG
The DNA here is from genome assembly GCF_002938485.1 of Sitophilus oryzae. NCBI lineage: Eukaryota > Metazoa > Arthropoda > Insecta > Coleoptera > Curculionidae > Sitophilus > Sitophilus oryzae. Next base: position 3,076,840 of record NW_022145814.1, on the reverse strand, counting down.
TCATTTCCGGTGAAACAGAAAGTGACCAAAAACAAATGAAAACGTCAATTAATCCTAATTGATATCATATACTAAGAAATCAAATCTGGTTTTTTATCGGAAAAAACAAAAAAGTTAGAAGCGAGCCCAAATAAGCCCAAATAATAATGGGATTACCATTTTAGAACAAGCAAAAATTTTTACGAAGAATACATTTTTCTAAAATTGTCAATAATAAAAAAGTTTTTCCTCTTGTAAAGACAATTCAGGGACATACTATAGAAAATATTATTTAGCTTATTTGGGCTCGCTTCTAACTTTTTTGTTTTTTCCGATAAAAAACCAGATTTGATTTCTTAGTATATGATATCAATTAGGATTAATTGACGTTTTCATTTGTTTTTGGTTACTTCCTGTTTCACCGGAAATGACTACAACTTTTGATTTTTAAATGGCTCCCTCAGTATATTTCTACTTTATACGATAGAAAACGGCACCCTAAATAGAATGGCGTATCATAAGTCAACTTTTGAAATTCCTTTCAGATCACTTTACATAATCCTAATAAGAATATGAGTAAATATATTTCGATAATTTCAGAGATATTAATAAATATATAGAAAATATATATTTTTTAACTTTCCTTAAAAAAATATTCCAAATACAAGAACTGTTCTGAAATCAAAAATATATTAGGTATTTACTTTAGATGGTATGTGCTTAACTTTGCTATAAAAATGGTAATCGTAAATTATATAGGTTGTTCAAAATTTTACGCCTAACTTTCTAAAATAATTTTTCTTCGTTTTTTTAAAGGAACCACCCTGTATATTATTTTTTTAAAGATGATGTAGCTCACGCTATTTTAAACCGCCCAAATGTTTTCATCAAATATATCTTCGTACATACTTTAGGCACAGCTATAGGCTTGCACTTAAAAGAAAACTCAATTTTATTATTCTGGGAGCTACAGATGACCGTCGCACTATTGCCGGACCGTGTTTATATACGGAGAGATTTATGAATGTAGAATATCTTATTTGACTTATTTAATTATTTTTTTTTAATTCTATTTATAAATGACAGTTGAATATAGGGAATAAAATTTAGTATTATTTATTTTTAAACTTTTAATAAAACTGATATGTTCCAATTATGGTCTATCTACAATATGACAAATATAAAATCACACACAAATATAATTGAAAATATTAAATTTATTCTGACATAAATTAAACCTATCTTGAAAATCTTTTAACAGAGACGATTTGTTACACATTTGTCCCCGAGGAGGTCACATAAAAATGTAAATCTATGTCGAGAGTTACGTGGGACCATAAAATGTATCTGATTTAGAATTCTGGACTATATCAATTTCTTTGTGCAATGATTTATATCAAAATTTCAGATTTCATGTTTTTCAAAGCTTCGAAGTGTCCAGAAAATGTTTACTGAATAACGAGCTGTGATCCCAATATATAAATTTAATAATATACCCCGCAGATTTCTAAATATGCGCGTTATAATATGGCTACCATACAATAGATGTATGCTCTTACTTTGATTATATTCGCGTCCAGTCCGAATGTATTATCTTGATTTTTCATACGTAGTACCGTCCCTGCGTGAACAATTTTAAAGCTATAAGCTAAATTCCCCTCTCGTTGCTAGTCTAGGTGGCGGCGCCGGCCCTGGCGCGGCGGTCGGTATTCATTCGTCTTTCGTGCACGGTGCAGTGCGGATCGCAGCTCTCCGATTTCTTCGTCTTAGATCGATGAAGCCATTTTCTTTATTGTCTACTCATTTTGGATATTCCTATGTAATATACGGTGTTCTACAGCTAGGTAGAACACAAGGAACAATATGTGAGTATTGTATAATATTTATTTTTAGAGAAAAACGAAGTGGACGTAAATAACGGAATATTAGAATTAGATAAAAGAAGAAAACAATAAGAATATCATATATATTATCGGACTGTTGTACTCTCAGTGAGACAAAGTTCGTACGTGTAAAGAATGTCCTTCTCCTGGTGAGAGGAATTCATATTATATAAGGTTCTATATCTCGCAGTCAAGAGAATATTATAAATGCCAAAGTGTTGCATCTCCGAGTGAGTCAAATTTCGTACTTTTAGAGGATGCCCATATGAGAGAGATTACTTTTATAAGTCAATATTGATATCCCTATATCGAGAGATAAATTACAGGTATCACAGGTAAGTATCTTATAATATTTATTTTCAGGTAATTAAATAATGGAGGGAAATAATTGAAGTGGAAGCAAATCTCTAAATGTAGAAATTCGAGGCAAGGAGGAGACAATGGAAGTAGACAAAGGGAGTAAGCAATAAGAATATGGTATACAGGGTGGCCCATCGAAAACGTTCCGCAAGGCATAACAGCCAGAGTATTTTTTTTTTCAGAAAATTCAAAAACACGTCGATTTTGTTTGCGAGGGGGACAACTTTTGTCCTAAAAATGATTGCAAAATCTTCAACCCTCTAAGCGGGGGTGTTAATATCCCCAGTTTTTTTCAAATGGGTCCGATGTATTTTTCGGATCAATAAACGGTATAAGAATCCTTAAAGTGACTCGCCAATATAACGTGGGATTAAGTAGTTCTTCAGTATCATGATTGAATTAATCACGATCCTGCATCATATCCACCCAACGTAAGAAGTTCAATTTTGGCATACAGGTTGATTCTAGGGTATAGAGGTTCGATAAGATAGGGATTTTTCGAAATTCAGTTCCAAGAGGGTGAACCACCCCTCAAATATTACAATATTTTTTATTTTAAAAAACGGTCAAAGTTTCCGAAAAAAACGCTTAAACACGTAATAATTTTTATTTTGTTTTTTAACAAATATTTTAAGATTTTTTAAAAAAGGTATAAGGGTGGTTTCGAAAAATCTGGTCATTGATTAATCACGAATCGTGTTAAAGCGTTTGACGTAAAACCTGATTTTTGGAAAACAGATTGACTTTAAGGGTGTAGAGGTTCGATAAGAAAGGATTTTTCGAAACTCGAATTCTAAGGGGGTGAGACTATCCCTCAAATATTAAAATATTTTTTTGATTTAAAAACCGGTTAGTTTTTCGGAAAAACTCTTAAAACACGTATATTGTTAATTTTGTTGTTTTACATATTTTAATTTTGTAATAAATTTATAATAAAAAAAAAAAAAAAAAAAATGATCATTGAGTAATCACGATGCTGCTTAATTGCTTGACGTTTTAAAGCTGATTTTTTGGCAAACGATTTGACTGTGGGGTGTAGTGGTTCGATAAGGAGTGGTTTTTCGAATCTCAAATTCAAAGAGGGTATAAACGTCCCTCAAAAATATTACAAGTATTTTTTATTTAAAAAACGGTTAAGTCTTTTCGGGAAAACGCTTGACAAGCATAATTTATTTGGTTTTTTTACCATATTTTTGAAATTTTTAAAAATCATACAGGTGTTCCAAAATGTTGGTGTATTTCTTACCACGATTCTGTCTGCTTAAACTGCTTAACGTAAAAAGCTTATTTTTGGCAAGCGATTTTTCGAAGTCAAATTCCCAACGAGATGAAACTACCCCTCAAATATTACCAAGTTATATAATAATATCGCCATATTGTTTTTTCTCATGCTGACATAAATGTGAGAAAATTTTATCCAGTTTTTATGTTAATGGAAATTCTTGCTTTGCTTTATCATCACCATTACAAATGATTAATTCGACGCGAACGAAGTCGCTGGTACACGCTAGTATTTTATAAATTTATTTGGTTATGTGTAGGGGAGACTACGATGATAGGGGCAAACTACGATGTTCTCTAGGGGTATCTCGGAAACTACTGGACATATAAGGTCGGTTAATGGAGATAGCATTTCGGTTTTGTGGGGTCATGTGCCTTTTAGATTTTAAACTGTTATCCAACTGAAAATGTTTATGGTTTACAAGATATTTAAAAAGACAAATTTCGGCTTTTTTAAATATGGTCCCTAATTTCATTTTAATCTATTTTAGACAAAAAGTTTTCAGATAAAATTTACAGAATAAAAATGGAAGGCTTTAGAAAACAAAACGCAATCAATCAACACGATCTCATTAAGAATGTGATTCCTTAATGAGATTGTGTTCTCCATTTTTCTTATTGTTTTACTTTTTTATTTTTTTTTTTTTCATTTTTAACATACAGCAATATTTTAACTGCTGCCGCCGAAGTCAGATTTCAGCGAAAGCAATAAGTAAAAAATCCTATATGATGCGAATTTTATCAGTTGTACTGTATATTTTATTGTGTACTGTATATTATAAGTTGATTTTATAAATAACTTTAATTAAAATAGCAATAGAATAATTTTAGTTGGCATTTAAGGATCATAATTTAATAGTACCTTATACACATTTCTTTGTTTAAGAAATAAACTATTATTATATTTATGTTTAAACAATACTTATTCATCAAGATTGTTGGTTAAAATAATTTTGACTTTAGCATAACTATAAATGAAATAATTATTAATTTTTAATCAATTATATTGAATTGATATTATAACAGGGTGGTCCGAACTGTATTCCGGAAACTTCAGCAGCATGTTCTGCAGCTAGAAATAAGTAAAAAAGTTCGAATAAATGTATGCCTTAAAATGCTTAGTTTCGGAGATACAGGGTGTAGAAGTTTCATTTATATTTCGATTGTTTCCGAATAATTTCTGAAGTAACGTCAATATTTGGATAAAAATTGGTGTCTCGTAGTTTTTTGACATGAGAAATTTGATTTTGATGTCAATGTGACTCCGATTTGTAGAGGGCGCCACCTCCACATTTTTTAACTGGTTTTAAGAGTAATAACTTTTCGTCCGTAAATGTATAAAACTACTGAGTAAAAAAAATGTACTTACGTACCTATTACTTGGTAGTACTTAGTACGGAGTAATGGTTCTCGAGATATTTGGAATCGAAATTATCAATACCTAACATCATTGGCATAAATTAAACATGTTGACTAAATAGTTATTAGACTGAAAGCATAAATTTGAAATGTTTTTGCGCCACGAGTTCAACAAAAACTGTTTTATTATCATTTTTTTCAAGAAAAATTTATGATTACTTAAAAAAAATAAAATTTTCCAAATTTATTATTTCAATCCAATAACTATCTACTCAACGTGTTTATTTTTTGTCAATAATGACTGTATTAACTATTTCCATTCTAAATATCTTCAGAACGGTTGCTCGCAGCGATTTTTACCAAGGGATATTTTTTACGTATAAAGTCACAGAAATGTATATTTTTTTACTCAGCAGGTTTATACAAAAGTAAAGTAAAGTAAAGATTTCAGTTAACGTCTCCTTTTTAATGCCGGGGCTAATCTGGACGGGGCCTACATTGTTTACGCGGAATCAGAACCGCGGTCCTCGGTCATATCATGGTCAATGGCCTACCGACTTGGCAAATGTCTAAATCGACTCTTACTCACGAGATATCCGATCTCATCCGACCTCGAACCGGAATGAATCAGCAGTGTGTGTTAATAGATTTTACACTTTTGTCAGAAATATTTTCACTTCACTTGTGGCTTCGTGGAAACGTAGGCGCGTGCGGGCCAATAATGCTACTTTTTCGGCCGGAATTAACGATGCGGTGGACCTATTATGCAGAGGTCCGCACGGAAAAAAAATTATAAAAAATTACCATTTTATTATTTAGATACATGTAAATATATTAAACTAAATTAATATTTTAGCAGTAAAGTTTTTTCTTTAATTTGAGTATTTTTTCGGTAATGTGCCTATTATTCGGTGTATATATTATTCGGTGATGTGTCCCTTCACCTAATGCACCTGACGAGCCGCCATTGGTCGAACCCTTGCTTTGACGGACTATTCGCGAGGGGACCTATTATGTGATTAAAAACGTTGTTTCACATTCGCAGATTGACAGCATTGACATCATAAGTGAAAGTACTCCGTGGAACCTTAAAAATACACACGATTCGCCCTTGTTCCATATTAAACAGCACTAACTACCTATAATAGAGCAGAAGGTACAAATATGGGCTAGGCATGTAATATGGGCTACACTGTCATTTTTGGTATAAGTGGAGGCATCTAACCTGTCTCATCCGGCCTCGAACCGGCGTGAATGAGCAGTGTGTGTCAATAGATTTTACACTTTTGCCTTTTTTTGGACAACAGCACGATACAGAGTTTCGAACGGGTCACCCGTCCATCCACTAGTATCGCCTTACGTCGCTTAACTTCGGTGTTCTAATGGGAACCGGTGTTTCGACGTAGCTAGGCCGTTGCCAGGTTTATACAGGTACGGAAGAAAAGTTTTACTCATCAAAACAGTTAAAGCACATGTAGGTAGAGAGTCATATGGTAGAGGAGTGGTAGTCATATTGACATAAAAATCAAATTTAGTATGTCAAAAAACACCCAGGCACCAATTCTCACTCAAATAGTAACGTTACTTCGGAAATTGTTTGCAAAATATCGAAATAAATATGAAATCACCCTTATCTCCGAAACTAAGCATTTAAGGACATACATTAAATTTATACTAACTTTTTTACTTATTTTAATCTGCAGAATATGCTGCCGAAGTTTTCGAAATACAGATCGGATCATCCTGAATATAATTGAATGATATTTTATTAAATATTCTGAAATTATTCTGGATTCTCTTAGAAAGTTCTGTTTCACATGGAGTGGATTGTCCGTCCGGACCGTCCGTTGGTTGAACAAGTGCCCATGAGTTGATATGAATAAATTCACACTCGTGCAATCTGACGGCCATACGTCGAACCCAGTGGCGGCTCGTGGGTATAAAATTAGGTGAAGAGTTAATTTTTTTAATTGCGAAATTTTTTTTGGCCCGTTCATCTTTTTGTCAACATTTTTTAAAATATTATTTGAAAATTTTTTTGATGTATTCACCATTTTGTCAGCATTTTATTTTTGTTATTATTTATACACTAATAGCTATAATATGTTTGTTTTAGTTTGGGCTAAAACATATTAAGTATAAAGAGATACAAGATACAACCAGTTTTCGATTAAACAAATTGTTTTGCTTTCCTGTGAAAATATAATTAAATTTAAATTAAATATAATAAACATTATATACCGTGTCCCCCATAAAGTTAGATCCATATGGACGTTTTTTTTATATTAGAGTTTTAAAAAATATTTTTGTGGCAATCACTTCTGCTTTGAAAACAACTTAAAATGCACCAAGTCTAAGTTGACAGCTAACATCTGAGAGCTGTCAAATACAAAATATTTAAAGAAATTTTTAAAATTGGTTAAATTATTTAAAAAAGGTGGCTATCAAAATTATGTTTCTGCTGACTTGCATTTTAAAGTTGTTTTTAAAGCAGAATTCGGTGCCACAAAAACACAACTCTAATCCAAACGTCCATATAATCAACTTTATAACTGACCCTATAATTAGCGAAGGGCTTCCCTGAAAAACGTTGTAACCAAACATTTTTCAAATAAATTCAGTGAAATAGGTTGCTAATTTTCATAGAAGATGCTGTTTTTGTCGGTTTTTCACTGAAATTTCGATATTGAAATTATTTGAATCATTATTCTTCTTCTATTATTATTACATTAATGTTTACTAAGCAATATTAACTTTATAATTGACGTAAATATGTTGAAGTCGAATCAAATGTTATATTAACGCCGAAAGAAACATCGGGAGAACTTATACAGGGTGGCCCATCGAAAACGTTCCGCAAGGCATAACGGCCAGGGTAATTTTTTTTCAGAAAGTTCAAAAACACGTCAATTTTGTATGTGAAGGACAACTTCTGCCCCAAAAATGATTGCAAAATCTTCAACCCTCTGTGGGCTGGTATTTTTGAAAGTTCTATTGTGGGTCAGTTTAACGATATTGAGAAGATCTTCAACGTACAAGTCACAGAACAACAATCTAGCAACTACAATCCAAACCAAGCCTTGTGGCAAGTGAAAAAATGCATAAACATCTAGAAATAACAAGAAAAAAACTCAAATTGGTCGAAAGAATTTATCCTTAACATTTACTCTGATATATGTTTAAATAAACTTTTCAAATTTCAATCCTTTATATTTCCTCAATGACTCCACCGATTTTCAAAAACGAGGCAGGGAAATATAGAGAATAGAAAGCTCTTTTCATTGCGGCGCCACTTGACCCCACTTCCCATTTGAAAAAAGTTAGGGGATGACACCCCCGCTCAGAAGGTTTGAAGATTTCGCAATCATTTTTGGGGCAAAAGTGGTACCCTCGCATACAAAATTGACGTGTTTTTGGATTTTTTGAAAAAAATAATACCCTGGCCGTTATGCCTTGCGGAACGTTTTCGATGAGCCACCCTGTATAAAGAACGTACATAATGTTTTGTTTCATTAAATCTGATACTACTACGCCCGTAATATCTCAATAACACTTTGGTAAATTTTGTTAAAATTTGGAACGAACTAATATTTATGCAAATAATAAGTCACTGAATGATTTATTCTTGCCATGGAACTTTCCCTTTATTAACAAAATAATTCATGAATTCCTCTCGTATGTTTGGCTCTGTTGGGAACATCACCTACAGAATGTCTTTGTAAAGGCTCCATCGCTGAGCCCATGGTTGTCAAACCGGAAGTAACTTCGCCAGTTTCTACATTTTCCTGATCAAAACATTCTGAAGAAGTGTAATAACCAGACAATTTTTCTATCAAGTAGTTATGCAAAGCACAGCTTGCCATCGCTACTTGGAAAGGTTTATTGCTGTTTTGAATATTCTGAATCTTGCTGCTAATATGCCGAACGCATTCTCCACTACGCGGCGTGCTCCTGAGATTAGATAATTATAAAGATCTTACGAGTAAGAGATTTTATGAGAATAGAAAGAAATTAATAAGAAAACAACAGCCAGTTTAGATAGATTATTCGTCTTAAAAATTGAATAAAATATTTCGATATTATTAAGAAAGCAGTAAAAAAATTAGTTTCCAAAAGTAACTGCTTAAAAATTTGACTTGTTCAGTTTTTTTCTTGAACTTATGGCTAGTCATCATCAATCAACAATACTGTCGCTAAAAGGGTACCATCTTTTCTTTTTGAAATTCTTGAATCCAACACAATTCACAATCCACTTTTTAACTAACTTTTCTAAACCAAAACTGCAATATTATAAAGTGCTGCAGCACGATGTGCTGCATCGAAAAGAAAATCGTGTAGAAAAAGGGGCTGTATTGCAAGCCGTATAATTACAGTGTGATGAATCGTTACGTGTGTAGGGCCCTTTGGCGTTCGTTCAGTGATCCTAAAGGCGGCCTTACACTGAGGCAACTACGCCGCATGCGATGTGATCGCATGCGGCGAGTTGCGCTTGGTCGCTAGCTAGCCAACGCCAGTGTGTTCAGTTGCCTACATGATACAATAACAGAAGATAAAATCCTTGGTGGTTGTAAATCTGTTATCCGCATTATCCGGGTAGTCATTTTCTGTTAAGTTTCGCCCACTACATGCGTAATATCTTATCTAACCGACAAGATAAAGGGAAGGCTTTAATTGAAAATACCGCAAAAACAGAATTCTGTGGGATTTGCTTGATCAGTCATATAAGGACAACCGTAAGAAGTTTAAAATATGGGAAGAACTATCTGAAAGATATGAATGCCCTACTAAGGAATTAAAGGAGAAGGTAAAAAATCTACGAACAACGTTCCCCCGGTACAGAAAGCAAAAGACCGGATCCGGTAGAAACAAACCATGGGTACATTTTAATTCACTTAGTTTCCTCCTTGAAGTAGATGTACCAAAAAAGAGTATCTCAACTGACGAAAATCTGTGTGAAGAAAGTAGAGTTATTTAATGCACAGTAGGTGCGTCAAAAATAATTTTATTCTAACAGCTCAAACAATTGTTTTGTTATTATTTACATGTGTGATTTTGAAGCTGTATTTGCTTTGATTATCAACTTCTTGATTTTATATAGATCGTGTATCTTGTTCACTGTAAACTCATGAACCACAACTTACTGATTTTACTTCTTTATTAAATATTTAACTGGTTTCAAGTGTCTTAAATGTTTATTTCGCACAAATAAAAAAGTTCCTTAAATATACTTATTTACTTACCTTACCTGAACATATTCCTTCAAAACCTGAATAATGGCTTGACAGACATTGGGGATGAAAAGTGAAATTGTCGAATCTGATATTCGGAATAGGTACATCAGCGAACGATATGAATCACCAGTAGCCAAAAACCTGAAAGTGCAATAAAGATTCACTTTTGCTGGTATGCTACATCGAAAGTTGGTGTCATGTTTCGAAATTACAGGAGTCACATGATTCAGGAGGTACTCAAAGTCTTGTTTATCCATGCGAGTGAAATTTCTGAACAATGATTCATCGTCAGCCATGAGTTTGTTAAAAAACTTATTTCTATTTAGATCATTGCTTATAAACAACTCACTGCACCACAATTTTTTGTATTTACGTTTTGGTTTGTTTCGCTTTTTTTTTCTTTAAAATTAAGTAAGCCGCGGCAGCCACTATTTGGGTTGACAACTCGGAACATTCTGATGGCCGCCTTGATGAGTTTGAATTATTTTTTATTAGAGCAACCATTCGCAGTACGTGTAAATGTGTCAGTAGCATGCTACAATGGTTGCTTCTAGTCGCATACTGCAAACCAACTGGGGAGTTTTTATTTATCGCATGCTGCAGTCAACTAGGTTGCCTCAGTGTAAGGCCTCCTTAAGTGCGATATATAGAAGGTTTAGGCAAGTCAGAACAGTCAGTATTAGTTTGGCAGTCTAGCGAGACGGTCGTGTTTTCGTTCGTTGGCGCTACAGGTATTGAGTGTTTGTTTTGTTTTATTTTATTTGAACTTTATTTCAATTTGCTTTGTTCTCTGTTTTGATGTACTGTGGTAACCTGACAACATGCTAGTTTGCGTGTTCCTGTTTGTTTTAAATTTCGACTTGATAATGATACTATTAACCTTTATTTATAATTATTGAACTCGAACCTTACGGCGCGAAGTACTAAGTTTCGCTGTGCGTGTGTTTACTATATTCGGTTTATTTACCTAATCTCATTTCCGTTTGGCTGTCATTGACTTTTATTTAAAATCGTTCTTTGCTACTATCTAAATGGCTGAGTTTAAGTGTGATTCCTGCCAGAAGGTCGTCTCGGAAAAGGACAAATATAAACTTCGCTGTAATGAGGAATGCCGCCGGAACTTTTGTATATCCTGTACTGGGTTTGATAAGACAACAACAAACATAATCTGCCAACAAAAGTACAATAATATCAGATTTTTCTGCAGTATCTGTGACTCACCCACATTAAAATATCTTCATAACAAAGTAACTCAAGTTCAAAAATCGCAAGCCTCTCTAGACACTGTCGAAGCTCTGGGAACCTGTCTAAAACAGAACAGTGATCTCCTTCCAGTCATTATTGAGACGTACGATATTTTGAGTTACCATGAGTTGAAGTGGAAGAGCTTGTGCAAGAAAGTGGATGACATACACAGCCTCCATACTGAGGGTAGACAAGAATCTTTATTCCATTCCATCAGGGAAATGAAGCAAGCTATTTTCAACTTGTCGTCTATTTTACTGGACAATCATGATGAATCTATTAAGGTTCAAATTCATGATTTATCAAAGGAGTTGGGTGATTTGCGTTTGAGTGTAAATAGAATGGCACTCATGTTATAAAAGTTGGCCTCCAATGAAAAGACAAACGTTAGAAGCAACCCGCAAATAGAAAAAAAGTCTAGTTCGACGCAGACTGGCCATTCGGATAACCAGAACACAGTTCTCCAATCACCCTTACACCCACACATCACGGATTCTCCAAGAAAGAAGACTGGCAACATCTGCGCTAAATTTAGTTAACAAAAGGTGCGCTAAATTTAGTTATTGTTTCTAGATATAATAAAGAGAAGAAATTTAATTTAAAAATGCTTTTAGTAGACAATATTACTGATAAATTTCCGAATGTTAAACTTGGAGAGAAAATAGTTTCTGATTTTAAAGATCTTGACTTGGCGGATTCTAATTTTCATGTTCCTGAAAAAAATTATGGGATAATTGGAGCAGAGTTGTATCCATTTGTGATTGGTTCAGATAAAATAATTAGGGGTATTTCGGCGGCCTCAGAAACGGTTTTCGGTTACGTAATTTCAGTACAGCTTAACGGAATTAAGCGAACTTTTTTAGTTTAGAGGAAGAATTGTCACAAAGTGAAATTTTAGGAATTAGAACAAGTACCTAAACGGTCAATTTGTCATCCGTATAATGTAATTTGTGAGAAAATATAGAGAGCAATGGTCGGTCTGCCGGGAATGTTGATATTTATTTTATTCGGTTATTTAGTTTGCAGTTGATTATTTTTATAGTTATACTGGCGATTAGAATTAATCCTTAATATACATTAGAATTCGGTCTTCGGTCACATCGGTTATCCTTTTTTTTTCAGTTTGTCCTTCCCTTCTACCGAAAATACCGAAAAACAAACAGAAGCCAAATTTCTAACGGGGTAAGTTTTTTCATAATTTTGTCAACAAATTTTAATGTTACTTATTAGGTCTTTCGATTTTTAAAAAAATTGAAATAGACATTACATTTGAACTCCACTAATGGAATTGGTGCAAGAACACATTAATGTATTCAAAAAGGTTTTCACTGAAGGAAACATGATGTGTGCATATCCACAAAACATATTTGGACAGTGTCAAAATAATATTGATTCAGAACAATTACCCGCGAAAATGGTTTAGTATAGTTTTTTTGCAACGACATCCAATTGTTAGAAGGTATTAGAAAGATGGAGGCTAGTTAGTCCACTAGATAGTGGGCAGTGTCTGAAATCAGAAAATGACATCTGAGGATGTTCACGAATCTCATTAGTTTTTTTAAGTTTTCTTTTAATTGAGCTTGGAATTTGTATAATATAAATGATGTGCAAAAATAAATAGTTTATTTTTTAATTCTCTTTTGTAAAACTTAGAAAATAAGTTCGTCATAATAATGCTTTTATTTATTCACTATTCTAATAAACAATATGCATTCCTTCGGAAACTCTATTTATTTATCTAGTAATGCTAAAACACTCTATTTTAAAGTCGATTAGAGAAAATAGTATGATTCATTGGCAAGTAATGTAAATATTTGCGATCTGGTAAAATTGTGATGTAAGAGGAGGTTTAGCTTGCCGGAGGCGAATCAGTTGTTGATAGGCCGGCAGGCTGTTGTGTTGTGTTTTGTCATAGAGCTGATATTTGGGGGTTGAGAGTCTTTTGACTATAAACGTTGCAAGTACTGTAAGGCAACGGGTCGTTTGACCATGAGAAGAAAACCTCTTGTGACGTCTTGCCTTCGAGGTTGGTCTTGAGAGTTTGAGGTCTCCCTTGTCTTCT
>NW_022145814.1:3047652-3053832 GCF_002938485.1 Sitophilus oryzae | reverse complement strand
TGCGGGCTACGTAATTGTTGAAATGTCGAATACTCGAATACTAGCCCTGGATACGGGGCGGCATATTCTTTTATGGGAACCAAACTGGCACAACTACTTTTACTCATACTCGTACTGGTTCGTATCCGAATCCGTGTTTTCACATTTCCTGGGACGCCGGGTGGTCTCAGGGAACGCACTTCCTCCAAAAGTGTTGCGTCCCAGGACCCGGTTGTAGCGGCAATTTTATCCGCTATTTCCGACCTAGTTAGAGACGGCGCATGCGATGTCGGCGGCGGCGGCGGCGGAGGGTAAAGTGGGGGGGTAGGGGCCAGGCGGACGGACTTGTATATCAGAGAGTATGATTATTTTCGGCCCTGACGTGGGCCCTGAAGGGTGGGTGCCTTGTTGAACGCCTCCACCAAGCTCCGGATTTTCTCTCTTCGAGCCTCCTGTTTCTCCTTACATCTGTGCTTTCTGTGTACAGTTATTGCGATAATGTCCTGTCTGTCCGCATCTCCAACAGATTGCTTCTGAAGTCTGTCACAGAAAGCACAGATCTTTTGCTCGAGATGTAAAACGAAAGGCGTATTGTCCAGAGACTGTCCGTGTGGTCGTCCGGAAAACTAGAGCGGCGCTGCACACAAGAGCCAGTGCAGCGCCTCCCGACCACCCTTATCAACGATATCCAGCCTGTTATGCGAGCCGACAACCGTCCTACGATCAAGATACGTGTTACCTTCCCGTTTCGGAGGTGGGTTTGGTTCAAAAAAGGTGGAGGTGGGTTCAAAATTGTACCTATATAAAACACCAAATTTTAGTTCAATGTAATTACACAATAAAACACAGGTTAACAAGACAGACGTTTATTCAGATGTAGGGTAGCTCATCATTTGAAACAATACAATTTAAAATGGTTTAACTAATTATTACAATAATATAGATAAATTAAAAGGACTATATTATAAATTAAATATTTGCAATAATTGGTAATACTGGTTACCAGTTAGTGTAACCTAGATTATAAGATTACCTACTCTTCTAAAATTTAATACTAAAGAAAAACGGGGTACCCACTATATAAATGATGCTTATAATTACTAAATAAATGATCTTTAACTAAAACTATAAATCAGAAGCAACAAAAAAATATAGGTACAATGTTTATTAAGTACGCAGGAACGAGAAGGAGCTAATAAAGAGTTTGGTACTTAGCTTTTATACGCAAGGGTCCCAAAAATCCCCTACGCCCGGATCTGCCGCACAAACAAAAGGCCCAACCACGTGGCTTCCCCTTAGCTTATCTGTTGGTTTGGAACGTCTAAGGTTTGAACAGGAACCTCGCTAGCCAGTCGTGAAAACCCTCGTGGAACCAAATCGGTGTGTAAAAGGAAACCCAAACCAAGGTGCCCAAACTGTGGGCGATTTCCTTGGAAATAATACAAAAGATGCAACGCTATTAGTTTCGTCTCAATCCAGCCGTAGCTGTATGATATAAATAATATCAATTAAACGTAGAGAATTATTAACCTTTCCCAAAATCAAATGAAAGGATTTTTCAACTCAAAACGTGACTTCACTGCCAGCGTGCCGAAAAAAAAAAAGGAAATCACCAGACAGGTGGGCGCTTGGAATTTTAATCTCGATACCCCCTCCTGATATAAATTTAGCTATAAAATCCCTAGGTACATCCGCAACCAGTTAAGTACCAATGTTGCCAGGAGTAATCCGATAAGAAAAGAAACTTAATAATAAATCAAACAATAATAATAAGTTAAATGCAATTACAACTAGATACAATTGATAAGAGTTTAAGATCATTAATAAATAAAAGTATTAAAATAAGTTAAATGCTAAAATTAATTATTTAGAACTAAATATGAATGAGGTGAAATATGATTTAAAAAACTTCAAGAAGCTGGCAACACCGTTAGACCTGTTGATGATTTGACGTTTCTGCCCTAACCACAAACTAATTAATCTAAACAAAAATCACAATCAGATTATTTATTAATAATAATTATTAAAGGTATTATTGTTATTAAAAGGTATGTACATCGTTTCGTATAATATAATTAATATAATATGGTTTCCCTTGTAGCAACCAAACAACTAACAAAATGCAATGAATATTTCCACTTGAACAGAAGTAAACAAATACCAAAAGTAAGTATATAAAGTGGTTATTATTAATATTACTTTAATTAACGTTATTTTAGATAAATAAGAAGTCTTTACACGATGCATTTACCCTTCCATAACCTGAAGAATAATACCTCAAGATCGAGTCAAAGATATTATTTACAAAATATTACATTTGGCTAAAAATACAACAATATGAAGTTAAATTATGATTTAAAGTTAATGCACATTTACTTTACTTGTAAATAGAAAATAAATAAATAATTAATATGTATTAAGAAATGTATTGTTATATTTTATTAACGTGCCATCTTCAAGGTTGTAAATAAAATAATAAATCACCACATTCACCATTTTATCAAGATATATCAATTAAAATAAATATAAGAAAATTAACTCCCGTTTAAAATATATAACCGTAACATACGATACAGAAATGTCGAATACTTAGCCCTCCTGGATACGGGGGCGGCATATTCTTTTATGGGAACCAAACTGGCACAAGCGTGCCCAAATTCTAAAGCCATATCAGTCAAGCCTGCTCTAAGAAGAGCGACGATTGCTAATGGTACTAATGAAGCCATTTCAGAAGCCTTTAGAATCAAGTTTCAGATAGGAAATCAGTCCTTGAAAGAAGTGTTCCATATTCTGAGTAGTTTTGTACCCGAAGTGGTGATTGGAATGGATATTCTTCAACGACATCGATTTAATTTGGATTTACAGACCCGTCAAGTAAGCTTAAATGGGCCAAGAGTGACTGAAGATGTCGACACGACATTGTGTCCCATTTCAGCGAGCCTGGAGACTCCAAAATTGACGCAGGACGAGCAGAATAAACTCGAGATTTTCCTGGAACAGCACTTACCTGGTTTTGAGAATATTCGTGGTACAACACCACTGGTAAACCATGAAATTCACCTGATCAACAAGGACCCGATTAAACAGAGACACCGACCACAAAATCCGAAGATGCAGGCCATCGTTGATACCGGAGTAGATAAAATTCTTGAAGATGGAATTATTGAGCCATCTGATAGTCCGTGGAGCTCACCAATCGTCATGGTCAAGAAGAAAGACGGTAGTTACCGTTTCTGCGTGGATTTCCAGAAGGTTAACGCCGTAACTCGAAAGGACGCTTACCCGCTGCCGTTTATAAACGCGATTTTGGACAAACTTCGCAAAGCCAAGTACATATCCAGCATTGACCTCAAACAAGGATATTGGCAAGCACCGCTAACTCGAGAGAGTAGGCCCATAACTGCATTCACTATACCCACTAGAGGGTTGTTTCAGTTTAAAGTGATGTCGTTTGGATTACATTCAGCGCCTGCTACCTTCCAGAGATTGATGGATCGAATCATAGGACCTGAACTAGATCCTTATTGTTTTGCCTACTTGGACGACATCATTGTACTAGGTGAGACGTTTGAACAACACCTGACGTACCTAGAAGAAGTTTTTCGACGTTTGAAGAACGCAAACCTGAAGCTTAATCCTGAGAAGTGCCAATTCGGACGAAAATCTCTCAAATATTTGGGACACTGGGTGACACCTGAAGGAATAAGAACAGATCCAGACAAGGTAACGTCCATTTTAGAGTTGGCCACACCAACAAATGTTCGAAGTCTCCGTCGATTTTTATGTATAGCTTCTTGGTACCGCAGATTTGTTCCAGGATTTTCACAGATTGCTAAGCCCCTCAACGATCTGCTGAAAAAGAACAGTAAGTGGCAGTGGCAAGAAGAGCAACGTGAAGCCTTTGATATACTCAAGGAATGCTTGACTAGAGCGCCAGTTCTGACATGTCCAGATTTCCAGAAGCCTTTTTTCCTGCAGACTGATGCAAGCGATAATGGTTTGGGAGCAGCTCTTATTCATCATTTACATGACGGCGATCATGTTATTGCTTATGCCAGCCGCAGTCTGACCTCCGTCGAGAAGAAATATACTGTCACCGGGAAAGAATGTCTAGCCATAGTATGGGGAATTGAAAAGATGAGACCCTATTTGGAAGGCTATAAATTTGTAGTCATTAGCTATCATCAATTACTTCGATGGCTACACTCTCTGAAGAATCCTAGCGGCAGATTAGCCCGCTAGAGTATTTACCTACAACAGTATGATTTCGAAAACCGTTATAGAAAAGGGGTGCTGAACAAGATAGCAGATGCTTTATCTCGAAGCCCGACCGAACCACCGCCGACTGAGGAGTCGTTACTGACAATATCTGAACCTGACATTTGTCCTTGGTACGAAAAGAAACGAGCCGAAGTACGGGGACATCCGGAATTATTTCCTGATTTCTGCATTCGGGATGGAAAGCTGTTTCGTCATTTTTTGGACATGACTGATGCCAAAGAAGCCGAGATGCAAGACCCATGGAAACTATGTGTTCCAAAACCTGCACGGCTCCAAGTCCTCGAAGAAAATCACGATCAACCCACCGCTGGACACTTTGGTATAGCCAAGACTACTACACGGATTGCTGCCCGTTATTACTGGCCAGATATGTTTAGAGACATTGCCCAATACGTACGGAAATGTCAGTCTTGCCAACAGTACAAAGGTTCTCAACAGCAGACGCCTGGAAAGATGCAACCATCACCTGTCCGAGGCCCGTGGGAAACTGTGAGTTCTGACTTGTGGGATCATTGCCTAGGTCGACGAAAGGGAACTGCTACGTCCTTGTGTTCCAGGATAGATTTACCAAGTGGATAGTATGTAAGGCCATTAGAACTGCGACTGCCAAGGCTGTCTGTCAGGCCTTTTATGAAGAAATTCTGATGCGTTTTGGAAGACCTGCCTCGGTCATAACTGACAACGGCACTCAGTACACCGGTAGACCATTCCGGCAACTGTTGAAGGATTTTGGAGTTAATCATCGACTTACACCACCCTACACACCTCAAGCGAACCCCGTCGAAAGAGCGAATAAGACCATCAAGACCATGATTGCGCAGTTTTGCGAGGACAATCATAAGAAATGGGATGCCCATCTCTCTGAACTGACGTTTGCCTTCAATACGTTCCGTAACGACTCGACTGGATTCACTCCGGCTTTCTTGAATTTTGGAAGGGAACTCGAGCCACCGAAAACTCTTTTGCGCGAAGAACAGCCGTCTGTTCCGTCCGAAAATGCCGAGCCGACGAACACAGACGTAACACTTACCGAAAACCGCTTAAACCGTTTAAAAGAAACCTTCGAATTGGTCCGTTTAAACTTGTCTCGCGCCTCCGCGTCACAGAGCCATTATTATAATTTAAGCCGAAGAGAATGGCAATGTAATATCGGCGATCAAGTGATGAAAAGGGAACACCCCCTATCTTCCGCCGTGAAAGGTTTCGCAGCTAAATTAGTACCGAAATACTCCGGGCCGTATATCGTTACGCGTAAGATCTCTCTGGTAGTCTATGATTTCACCGATAAAAATAACCACAAGATACGGCGCGTCCATATCAAAGATTTAAAACCCGCTCACTAAATAAAGAAAAGGGCCCGCGTAACCATAAGTAAATGTCTCTATATAAATTATATTAATGAACGCGCTAATGAACATCGGCAACACCGGTCGGATGTTTGTGTCCATATCAAAGATTTAAAACGTCCATATCAAAGATGCGTCCATATCAAAGATTTAAAACCCGCTCACTAAATAAAGAAAAGGGCCCGCGTAACCATAAGTAAATGTCTCTATATAAATTATATTAATGAACGCGTTAATAAACATCGGCAACACCGGTCGGATGTTTGTTTATCTTCCCGTTGTTTCTTATCTGAAATGTGCAGTTTTTGGACGAAATAAAGTGCGGAAATGCCTTTATATTACTACATCGGTCCTAATATTACGACAGTAGTGAATGTGGTAAAATTTGTGCGATTTTATTAAAAATAAACTAATAGAAACGTGTGAATTCCATCTATCCGCGGAGCGTTGTTGCCACCTATTCTTCGGCAGTTTTCCTAATGAAAATAGTTGAACATGACTGACGGCGCCTGCATAAAATGCAAAAAGAAACAAAACAAAAAGGACAAATTTTACGTCTTTGGATGTGATTCAT
>NW_022145814.1:3001683-3044718 GCF_002938485.1 Sitophilus oryzae | reverse complement strand
GTGGTGCTACATGTATTGCTGTATTCTCATCAGGGAGCGCCGTGGGACCCTGCCACATCCTGAGGTGGTCCCGACCGGGCGGTGTGGACTGTGCTTATCCAGGCGACTAACCGAGACGCCGTTTCGTTTTACTGCGCACGATCCAGGGCTCGCGTGTGTACCTATCCCACAGGACTCCGTTTCGTCCTACTGCGAACGATTCAGGGCTCGCGTGCGTACCTATCCCACAGGACTCTGTTTCGTCCTACTGCGAACGATTCAGGGCTCGCGTGCGTACTTATCCCACAGGACGCCGTTTCGTTCTACTGCGCACGATCCAGGGCCTGCGCGTATCTATCCCTCAGGACGCCGTTTCGTTCTGCTGCGAACGATCCAGGGCTCGCGTTTGTTTATCCTGGACGCCCTGTAACGACGTCGTCGACGTTTAGAAAGTCGGGTTATAAAATAGTATATCGCTCCGGTACGTACATGTCCGTGTTTACTAGGACGCCGTTAAGTTAGACGCCGGTTAGAAACTCTCGTCGTTTTATTTACTAGAACGTCATGTCAAAACGCGCTTTGAATTCGCGTGATTAAATCGGACAGTGAGTTGCATATCGAGATTATACGGTCAAAACTCTAGAGGTGCTCGATTGTTGTTGTAAAACTTTATTTTACGAGTCTTTAATTATAAATTTTCTTTCACTTTCATTACAATTTAAAGTCGTGAAACTTCCTGGGGTATTTAGCAGATAGTTAATTAATTAAATAAAGCCTTAATGTTATGTTATAGTTAACTGTGTGTTTTATTTCCTTTATACATTCTACTCACCCTGGTATTCCACTGTGTATAAAAGTACCTGTATTGGCGAAACGTGGACCTCTTCCACTATAAATAACAGAGGTGGCGCCCGAGAGATTTAAATTTACTACTGTACGCCAGTAAGGCTATTTATTTTTCACTGAACCAAAGAAAAATAAATTGAGACTCTTACACTTCCCTTACTCGATACCCAATTTACCAAATTTTGACTCCAATGAATGAAAACTCCAAATATTCTCGTATAATGATAAAGAGGTTAGCTGAGTTAGCTCTGCAATATACTTTTTTTTTAATTTGGAAATAATAAAAATCTAAATGGACCAGAGAAAGAAAGATTTAAACACTTCAAAGAACTTCTTACACTGATATTTGGTAAGTTATTGATGGATCGATATAGAGATATGTTTAATATTCAATAATCAGTTTCATATAAAATTTAAGGGCGAGATTGTTAACTTGGAAATAAAATACAACAAAGTCCAACAGAGTGCTCGATGAATGAGTATGCTAGAATTAGAATTAGAATTAGAATTAGAATAAGTGGGAGGGAAGTTAATCTCTGCGACCTTAGAGATCTATTGTGTCCCCCTTTCCTGAGCTATAACTCATCATACAGTCCCAGGACTTCCTACGGAGACCCGTGTCCTTCACAGTCAAGGGGCTACAACCCAGGCCGGGTAGACGAAACGGTAACTTGTGTCGCCTGTTGGGTTTAAAGTGGTTTAGAGGTAGGAGGTAGGCTCCCGACCCTTGGAGAAGGTGGTAACTTGTATGCCACTTGCGGAGGATGGTCTCACGCAAGTGTCAGCCACCTCTCCTGTAGTTCTCTTTGGGTTTGGCCCGTTGGAACTTTCATTGTTACTGTTCCCAGTGTTGCTAGGGGGTTTCCCCACAGCTTCACCGGTGATGTTTTTATTACTATTATTACCAGATCTCATAGTGTTCCCATGAGTCGCTAGGGACAGTCGGTCGACTTCTACAGAGCCCCGCATGTAGAAGTAAGGGGTAAAATACAAAGGGGTACCCCCCGGTGCCCCAAGGTTGCGGCTGTCCGTAGCCCCGCCCGGTATCATTATATGTCTTTGTGCAATTCCCTGGCCACAACACTACAGTCAGGGACAAGACGATGAGTGAGATGCTTCTTAGACCAAGCCAAGTGCTAGGGGGGATTCCCCCCAGCACCTGACCAGGAGCTTCCCCACCAACGACAAGGTCTTGCATCACCTAGGGGAAGATGAGTATGATAATAAACCAACTGCTTGGAGGGAAAAGAGGAGAAAAAAATGACTAAACGAGATCCACCAAATCGTGGCGATATATACCAGTGTTTACCATTTTAGTATGTTGTTATACTAGGTACTTATATTTTTAATACATTTTGATACAAATTCTGTTGTTTTAAAGTGTTTTCTTACTTCTGGTTTCTGCAGTGTAAATAATTATTATTATTGTGTTATTTGCGCTATTGCGTTCCATGATATAAAGAAATATAAGAATTTTATTTTTTAACCACTTAATCCATTTTATGGAAGAAAAATGGTACATTTAATACAAAACAAAAATGGAACAATTTTAAGGCTACTTCTCTTGAACTTACGATTGACCCATATAGCACGTCCAAATGAAATTACGTTTCTACAAGGGAGACACATGAGAAACAACATATGTTAAAGTGAACCTAAGTGTTCATCTAGTTCTAGCATATACATATGAGATACACGCAGGTTTATATTGATAAAATTGTGTGATACAGTGTTTACTAGTTGTATACCGTATGCACTCAAGATTCTAAAGAGTTTTTGTAACGTAACAAATAATTATTAAAATGATGAAATCTGACGTCGGTATATGAGACATACAATGTATAAGTCATATATATGTGTGATGTGACTTCGTATCATAGTTGTGCCTATAGTACACACCTTGTAAAAATGTGACGTATACACATAATATAAATATCTATATAGATACTTTGTAATAGTGTACTGTTGTGTCTACATTCTAGCATGAAATGAAGGTGTACGCATGCGCGGATAGCCTCAGCGTAGATACACCGACCAAGTGTATCTTATGTGTCCTCTCTCCTTTCTCCTTTCTAGGAGTGGTATGTGTTTAGCAGCCATTATTGTTTTATCATTCGGAAGCTCTTATATAAATGTTCTGTTTGTTTGTAGTGTAAAAGAGATTTTAAGGTAAGTACAAGTTTTTAATTACCTTGTTACACCTTCCTAAGAGTATTATTAATATTATAGCAGCGACTCTTCCCTTACTCGATACCCAATTTACCAAATTTTGACTCCAATGAATGAAAACTCCAAATATTCTCGTATAATGATAAAGAGGTTAGCTGACTAAGTTCGGCAATATAATTTTTTTTAAGTTGGAAATAATAAAAATCTAAATGGACCAGAGAAAGAAAGATTTAAACACTTCAAAGAACTTCTTACACTGATATTCGGTAAGTTATTGATGGATCAATATACAGATATGTTTAATATTCAATAATCAGTTTCATATAAAATTTAAGGGTGAGATTGTTAATCTGGAAATAAAATACAACAAAGTCCAACAGAGTGCTCGATGAATGAGTATGCTAATAAACCAAATGCTTGGAGGGAAAAGAGGAGAAAAAAAATGACTAAAAGAGGTCCACCAAATCGTGGCGATATACCAGTGTTTACCATTTTAGTATGTTGTTATACTAGGTACTTATATTTTTAATACATTTTGATACAAATTCTGTTCTTTTACAGTGTTTTCTTACTTCTGGTTTCTGCAGTTTCTGCAATTATTATTATTGTGTTATTTGCGCTATTGCGTTATATAAAGAAATATAAGAATTTTATTTTTTAACCACTTAATCCATTTTATGGAAGAAAAATGGTACATTTAATACAAAACAAAAATGGAACAATTTTAAGGCTACTTCTCTTGAACTTACGATCGGGATACTTTTGGAAAATACAAAGTTTTGCCTTCCTAATTTTCGTTCTAAAAAGATATAATTGGTATCATTGAATAAATATTTCTTAAAAAGAACGAAAAGTTAGGCATCAAAACTTGTATTATTTCCTAAATTCGTTCATAAGAAGTAGTTTTATCTAGCACAAGATGTATATACGAACCAAAATACATACGTATACACGCGGTAGTCAGAACTGCAATGTGTAAACATAGTTTAAACGTAATACACAAGCACTGTGTATCCTACGGCACACTGTGTATCCCTTACTTTGTGTATACGTAAATGCTATACTGTGGCTACATTGTGAGGCGGACGTTTAACCTTTGTGCATACGTGTTGAACTACAATGTGTAAACGTAGCATATTTACATCGGGGGAATTGGTATCACCCTGTGTCTACATCTAATAATGTAAACACATCGTAAATGTGATTTGATGTGCTGTATGGGGAGACACTTTTGGAAAATACAAAGTTTTGCATTCCTAATTTTCGTTCTAAAAAGATATAATTGGTATCATTGAATAAATATTTCTTAAAAAGAACGAAAAGTTAGGCATCAAAACCTGTATTATTTCCTAAATTCGTTCATAAGAAGTAGTTTTATCTAACACAAGACGTGTTTTATCTAGCACACGAAGCAAAATACATACGTATACACGCGGTAGTCACAACTGCAACGTGTAAACATAGTTTAAACGTAATACACAAGCACTGTGTATCCTACGGCACACTGTGTATCCCTTACTTTGTGTATACGTAAATGCTGTGGCTACATTGTGAGGCGGACGTTTAACCTTTGTGCTTACGTGTTGAACTACAATGTGTAAACGTAGCATATTTACATCGGGGGAATTGTGTCACCCTGTGTCTACATTTAATAATGTAAACACATCGTAAATGTGATTTGATGTGCTGTATGGGTAGTAATAGATGTTCAGTTAAGCTCATTAGAACGTAACTTCAAATCTCATTTAATTTTAATATATCGCATATAAGCATTTTTGGATTTTATTAAAAATGACAAGGCTCTTATTATTACAGCAACAAAACAAAAATAAATATTCATTACAGTTGGGGGTTCGAACCTTTGGTGTTACAATAGCAAAGTAAAACACTAATTCACCAAAATACACCAAAACACTTTGCTTTTAACACTGGACGCTCGTTTCGCTAACCATAAATTTGAAGCCAACCGTCGCGTCGCATCAGTTTTCATCATCTGCTGATGATGCTAATCTGGTTAATGTAAATTAAACGGTTGTTCTTCTCTGGTTGAATGTCGGGTATTAACCTGTATGTCCATCTGCCATTTATTCCGGTATTCCATTTGTCCTGCCACTGTTGGAGAAGTTTTGTCCTCGCTAGATTCTTATCCATCCCATTATATTGCCAAAATTTAAGATTCAAATTTGTGATCGAATCTACCATAATCGTTTTATTTAATAAACATTTTTCGTAGATCCACAACATACATACAAACTTTATTAATTGTTTGCGTGTATGGATATATGTTTATTTAGTTCTTTTTTAGTTCCTTACTCTTCAAGATAAACCATATGAATTTTAATTTAAGAATCATTTTTATAACACGATATCCTTTTAAAAAATATTTTTAGATTTTATAGAATAACGGAAAAGATGTTTTTCATTTTGCAAACATTATTTTGACGTGTGATACTACGCAACGTATACATATATGTATCAATCTTTCTGATATTTGCAAGGATATTAACTCAAAATGAAAACAATGGTATACAAGAAGGAAAGAAGTGGATCTGTTTCATTTGGTAAATACACCATAACAATATTTTAGAATGACGCGTATACAAATAATATAATAATATATAAAGTAAACAGAAAATGTTAATTTTAATTACTGGTTAATAAAATAAAATTCAAAATGGTCACATAAAAGATAATATTAAACTTAATTTATATAACTTAACTCTATTAATTTCTGGTATAATAATTTTCATCGTGCGAATAGCCAAGCCTTAATAAAAACAAAACCAGAATTGCCAAAACAAGTGAAAGAGTACATCTATAGTATGTCCAATGAGAGACAGTAACAGTTGTGTCGGTAACTTTATTTCACAAGTAAATTGTATATTCTGTCATTTTGGATGTCGTCTGTCGAAATCTTCCCTGACTCGTTGGACCTACTATCCCAGATACCTCGTGAATGCGGTGTGTCGTATATTAGGAGAGACAAAACGTCCTCTAAGGTTCGGATATACACACATAGCATAAACTTGAGTTCATGTGACCTGTAAAAAACGGTAAATTCGGCAAATCTAATTAGGCATTAGGCACATTTTTCTTGTAGTATTACATTATAAGATGATTAAAAGCCCAGTTAAAGGCTGATTCCCACTATACCTTCTGTTTCCATTCCATATCCATTCCATATCCGTTCCGTATTTTTGGTTGTATTCACGCTATACGTATGCTTCCGTTCCCTATCAGTTTTACCCATGCTTATTATTGTACAATTTATATCATTACGAAAGTTTTATTTTAAAAATTTGTATCTTTTGAAAAAGGTAATAGATTTAATTAAGAGGTGAAAGAATAAATAAATATCAGCAAAATGTTCACAGAACTGGTACAATTGTAAGAATTTGACAACGCTGTTTCCGATACGCCTCAGTTCTTCCACCAAAAAAATGTATGGAAAGAAAGGATATGGAACGGAACGAAAACGGAACGGATAGTGTGCATTGTCCTATTCATTTGCATGATATAATATTTTATATATAGGAAGGTATCTGATACGGAAGGTATAGTGAGAATCAACCTTTAGTCATCAAAAAAGGCTGGCTCAATTTCAATCGTCAAATACCTAATTTTTGAAGTAAATTCAAAGATAAAAAGTCATTGAATAAACTACTAAAATTTTGAATTTAGGTTTAAACCTAAATTCATCCTAAACCGAGTATGTACAACCGGGCCCAGTGACTAAAGAATACAAGGATTTGTCTCCAAAAAGTGGCGTGCCAAAGGATTCATATAAAAAATGCAGAATTAAATAAAAATTGCAATTTTAATTGTTTCACAAAAAAAATCGGACGGTTACAAAATTTAATTTACCACTTTTTGTTACGCTTATTAGACTTATTTAGTTATAAATAATCTTTATTTATCTATAGCTTTCATAAATGTTTCGACTATGCCTATGGTGGATGCTATTTCCTTAACGTAAAAACCGTATTAAGACGTTCACAAAAGGTACAAAACCAGTATGCACTAAGTATACGTTAGGTTAGGACATAAATTAACTTATTGAATGTCAAAGTCACCTTTTCTTTAAAAACTACTTTTATTTTTGAATGAATTACATTTAAGTTTTATTTAATTATATAAAAAAAACTAAAAAATTGACATCTGTTTTAAAACTAACTAGCTTAAAGAGCTCGTGCGACAGAGTGTAAAAATAGAATCTGTACTTGAAAAAATGCTAGTCTATTGTTGTCTATTCAGCACTTATACACACACACACACAATATAACTCCTCCCTTCTCAGAGACAGCTATACCGATTGAGGGGGTAGCTGGATATTTCTTGAAGGTGGTGGTTGAAAGTCACGTCGACATCTGGGGAACTTCTTATACATCAGGTAGATGCAAAGGATGAAAATTACCAGGTACAAAAGTAGTGTCCACAGGCTTGGATATTTGCTGACTTCGTCAAATACCAGGTGTGGTTGATTTTCAATTAGTTGATTTTTCAATGTGTGGAGATTGTCGAGTCTTATTTCAGATATTTGGCTTGTTAAATGTAGAGTCGGTAGGATCTTATCATCTTCAGTAACATAGTCGTCGAATAAAATCAAATGATTGGTAGTATTGATTATTTTCCTTTCATTGATTATTAATAAATCGTTCACTAAGGTCTCACAACCAGGTGGTATTTCAAAGATTTATGTACCTTGAAATTTAGCTCTCTCTTCTTGTTTGAAATATTTCAAGTGTGCTTGAACTTCATAAGGGAGTACAACGAGCCATTGGTTTGTATTGTCTAGTTGATTGACAATAGGCTGTGTTATTTTTAGTTCGA
Source organism: Sitophilus oryzae (assembly GCF_002938485.1). Taxonomy (NCBI): domain Eukaryota; kingdom Metazoa; phylum Arthropoda; class Insecta; order Coleoptera; family Curculionidae; genus Sitophilus; species Sitophilus oryzae. The sequence continues at coordinate 3,036,894 of NW_022145814.1, read as the reverse complement.
CTTGCTTACAGTTTTTATTGTTTGTTTTTGATTGCAATAATTGAACTGAACATGGACTGTTGTAGCTGACTTCTTTAAGAGGGGTGTCGCAGATGTAATAACTATCCATTGCTTCTTTGCAAAGTTCATTTTCGAATGCATAGTGCAATTGACCTTTTATCAAGTATTTATTAACAGGTAAAATTGCCTTGAAGAGACTCTTATAATATATAGGTATAGAAAATAAATGAAAATAAGTGAAACTCATCTGAAATGTTATAGGAAAATGAAGTAAATATGTTATTTTATTATTTAAAATAAAACATTCTAATTCAATAATATTTTCATAATACAATATATTATCGATCTTAACAGGCAAAGGCATAAGATTTTCACCTACTTGAGCCTGTATGTTTTTTAACTCAATAAAGAGATCATCTGTTTTTATTATACTTGGATGCATTATTTTTAATTTGGAAAAAGTTAATGAATTTTCGATATCTTGTAAAATAGAATCGATGGTTTCATACATAATGATTAATTGATTTAATGTATCTTTTATAAAGTGAGAATTCTGAGAATAAGTTGTTGAGTTTATTATCAAAGCAATTTGATCTATTTTGCCTTGCAAAATCTTTTCATTTTGAGTTATTTGTTGTATCGTTAAATTAAATTTATCAATTACACCTATAGATAGATAATTTTGCTTTCGAATATTTTCCTCTAAACTGTTTTGGTTTTTCTGTAAATTTTGAATTAGTTTTTCATAACGTTCGCCATCTGAAGCGTCTAAATTTCCAGTTACTGCTTTAAAAACTGAGCCTACAACATTCACTAGCCCTCTTTTTGTTCTGTTTGAATGTGGAATAATTTCTGATATTTTGTTTTCGACTCTCTTTTGCAAAAATTGTAATGCTTTTACATAATGTACAGAATCTTTCTTATACTCTCTATGTTTGTTTACTAACTCGACAATAGAAATTGTATTTATATAAAGTTTATTTGTTTCTTGTATTATTGGGTGTAAGTCATTAAAATGTATGAGAGTAAAAGTATACTGTTTAACTTTTGCATTCCCTAATTTGATTGGTAGAAGTCCGACATTATCGTTGACTTTCCTCACATTTATTTTCTGCTGAACCTCGTATGCAGAGGTGATTACTCTGAAACATAATACAACTATTTTATAATGGTCACATTAGCCTAGGTTAAGAATTTTACTAATCAAAGCTATATCTGTATTTAAGTGGGCGTTTAACATTACCCATGTGTACCTTTTCTTGACTTTCAGTAGATACTATTTTTCTTGCAGGGTTGGTACTTACAATTTTGGTAGGGTTAGAGAACTTATTGGCTAATTTTTGACGTACGTGCTTTTTAATATAAACCTTTTGATTTGGTTCTAATATATCAGGGTCATCACGCGATTCATTAATTTTACCGATTATTTTTGTTTTATTTGCTATTAGATCTTCGTTAATTTTTGAATAAAGAAGTTTGGCTTTTTCTTTATGTTCCGAAACGTAATTAGTTAATAACAGCTGATCAATGTCCAAGTTAAATGGATCATTTGAAGAGATATGACCACTAATAACGTCAACAGGTTTTAACTTAGTAACAGAGTGAATTGAATTATTGTAAGCCAAAATAGCGTATTTCATTCTTTGATGTATCGGTGTTTTATTAAAATTTTGGTTGTTTAATAATCGAATGTGTTCTGATAAGGTTGAGTGTAATCGCTCTATAAGACCATTAGATTGTGGATGGTTCGGCGAGCAAAAGTGTATATTAATTTTATGAAGTTGTAAAAGTTCTGTTACTACTGTGTTCTTGAATTCGGTACCATTGTCAACAATTATCTTAGATGGAATACCGTGATGAGAGAAAAATGTTATTAAGTTGTCAACAATTTCCGTGCCGGCCATAGATTTTAACATGTACGCTTGCGCATATTTAGAAAAACTATCTATTATAGTTAGAAATTTAGTCTGTTCTAGTGTATAGGTGTCTAAATGGATTATTTCGAAAGGTCTAACTGCAGTGGGAGTAATATTCATTTTAATATTGATTGGATGACGCTCATACTTACTTTTTTGGCAAATTTGACACTGGTTAATATATGTTTGTATAGAAGTCTTAATATTTGGCCAATAATATTTATCTTTAATTTTTGACTCGGTTTCATCTATACCTCTGTGATTTGTTTTGCTCTCGTGGTAGTTTTTGATAATTGTGGGAATTTCGTTTATATCGGTTATATCTATTAGTTTGGTTAGACATCTTTTAAATTTAATAGATGGCCACTTAAAGGTTTTTCTTACAATTTCGCAGAAAGGCTCGTACAATTCTGGTGATTCAAAATAAAGAAAATAAGTTTTGTCTGGAATTATATTTTCTTTAATAAAATTTAGAACATCAACATCAAAATTGTTTTCAGAAAGTTGCACCAAAAATCTATGTTTCTTTTCGAATAATATTAGTTTTTTTACTTTTGCTGGACTGTGTAAGACTTTTGTAAAAATAACTTGATTTGGCACCAAAATTTACCGCTGTTTCCAGTGTAGGGACTCTACTATTGGATCCTGCTCGTCATTCGAATGAATGGTTCCATCGTCATTTTCCTCGTATAGATTTTGTTGTGGTTCCTTATCTGGTTGGACTATAATGGAGGCATTATCTAAGTTATTCGTCTGTTCTGTCATTTTGCTCACGTATATAATCTTTTTTTAATACAGATATGTCGTTGGTATCTTTTGTGTGTATCTCAATTCTGGATAAGGCATCTGCGTTGGTGTTCAGTTTGCCTTTCTTGTAAATGATCTTGTAGTCAAATTCTTCCATCTTTATACGCCAACGCAAGAGTTTACTGCTCGGGTCTTTGAGAGAAAACAGCCATTGCAGAGGCTTATGGTCAGTAATGATGTTGAATTTTCGACCAAATAAATAGGGGCGAAAATATTTCGTTGCCCATACTAAACAAAGACATTCTTTCTCTAAGAATGAAGAAGAAGTAATTCATTTCAGAATCATTCAAGGTTCGCGATGCGTATGCGACTGGAAGGTCTTGTCCAATCGGACCCTGTGACAATACCGCGCCTAAGGCTACATTACTGGCATCGGTGGTAAGATTGACGGGCTGAGAGAAGTCAGGGTATTGTAAAATAGGTTCATTGGTCAAAAGATTTTTACAGTATACAAAACAATCTACAAATTCAGGGTTATGTTCAATTTTGGCTCCTTTTTTAAGACATTTAAATTTTCTGTCTATTCAGCACTTATACACACACACACACACAATATAACTCATGGAAGACATATTTAAAGTGCTTCATGAATTATAAAATTATAAATGAATTGGGAGATATTATCAAGATTCTAGAACCCTAGAGAGAGCAAGGTGTCTCTTTCGGTAGCATAGCCGAGTAGAGTAATTTACAGATGATAAGTTTGCTGAGCGATTTAGAATATGAGGTTTAGAAGAATATGAAGTATCTGTTTCTTTTATATAGAAACAAATTGAGCAACTACCTACTACTTATATAGTTGGAACTTGATTTCAACCATCATATATATCCTTTCAAGTCATCACACCATTATTCACTCTGTACTATTTATTTAACAAAATTCTTAAAGCATTTCAAAAAAAAATCGAATTTAATTAAATTAAAATATAATTTCCAATCTGTAGTGTTCATCAACACTAAAGTATCAGAAAAAAAACAAAATAATAATTTATGTTTATTACTTATGAATAGCAGTTAGGTACAGATATCAATTTCATTGCCTCCAGCTTTCATGGAATGTTGCAAATTTGACTGCTGTATATAGTTTATCAAAACTCAATAATTTCTTATTAAAAACAATTGAGTAAATATCATTCCCTATTTAACCACAACAGAGTTCAAGCAAAAACACTCAAATTGCACCCTGTATGTTTACAGGATAATATTTTCTTTTTAATTAAAAATACCAAGAATTAAATATGACTAAGTACTTGCTAAACAAAGAGGATCAGAATATCATCAATATTTCTAATATTTCTATATTTTTTTTAAAGACAACTGCGATAGTTTAATAAAATGTTCGAAGCATATTGATAAAAACTAAAGTTCTTTGGTAAAAAAAAATAACTTATAAAAAAACCTGTTACAAACAAATTACTGCATACAACTAACACTATATTTCGTACAAGGAATTATAAAAAACCATACCAGTCTTTCATGAAGTTGACTATTATTAGTAAATTGATATTTAATATTTAAGACTGTATAAAAAAAACATCTCTAGTTTTAACAAAAGTTTCAGTTTTAATTAATTTTAAATTTTACAAGAAGGTATAAAAAATTAGAACTAAATGTTCTTATACTTTTAGTAACACGTATCAGTAAAAGCACAGGGTTACAAGGCTGTAACCCATATTAATTAATTAATGTTTGGCTTCTATAATGATCATTTGGTTGCAGGGGATTATGGGCCCGATCCTCTTCGACTGGGTTCTGGTTGGTGGTCTAATTGAATCTAAACTTTTCAGTAAAAATAGTAAATAAAAAAATAATAATTAAAATAAAAACGAAATATCTTTAGTATTAAAAATAATTGGAATATTATTCATTAATACTTATTCTTATTAAAACAGGGTCGAAATATGAATCGATTGAAAATATACTTGGTTGGTTACTGTATGAAAAGCAAGGTGAATTTAATTCTCATATTTGGAGAAGTGTGATTTAAAACTGCAAACAGGAGTAAAAGAAAAATAAATCAGTTTATGAAAGCTTTTGGCAGACAAATATTTCTAAATAATAAAAAAATAATTACAGTTCCATAATAAATAAAATTTTCAGTCAAAAACTAAACGAAATCTATGCTATAATCAGAGATCAAATGAGTTTGTAATAAATGATTGATTCTGACAATTAGGGTACTACAAAATACTGTAATAACACAGCCATAATGTGACGTCTAATATTAAAAAAAAGAAATCTAACGTCTAATATAAAATACTCTTTGAGTTTATGGGTTCACTTAAGGCGAACAATTATTAAGTAGATATAAAGTTTTGTATGTGTCAACATTCAATTCTTTAGAACTATAAAAAGGGACATCGATTTGCAGTGATGTGAGTAAGGTCAGGATGAACGAACGTTCTTTTAAAGTTACAATTTACTCTTAATACAACAATTTAAAAGTGGATTAGGTTTTCCCCACTTTACTTATTTTCATTATTACTTACTATTAAAAATAAAACAAAAATCAAACTTTAAGTAGATCAGAATTAAATAGTTAGATGGTGTTAATATAAGCAAATACTTTAGCAGCCAGTATAAGGCGTGTATTGTCAGTTGCTATATTTTGAAATTTGGTTATTAATTATTTTATTAAGTATTAGATTTTGGTCTTTTTTAAAAATAAAACACAACGGAGGTATTACTGATTTAAACCTAAAACAAAACAAAAATAAATAAGAAATAAATTGAAAAAATAATAATAAATAAAAATAAAATAAAAACATAGGGCGCGTTACAATCAATGTGTACTGGCGGCAAACATATGCAAATAAAAAAAAAATAAAAACTTAAAAATAAATAAAGCTCTAATGCGAGCATAAAAACTTAAAAATAAGTAGAGCCCTAATGCGAGCATAAAAACTTAAAAATAAGTAAAGCTCTAATGCGAGCATAAAAACTTTAAAATAAGTAAAGCTCTAATGCGAGGATAAAATCTTAAAAATAAGTAGAGCTCTAATGCGAGCATAAAAACTTTAAAATAAGTAAAGCTCTAATGCGAGCATAAAAACTTAAAAATAAATAAAGCTCTAATGCGAGCATAAAAACTTAAAAATAAGTAATGCTCTAATGCGAGCATAAAAACTTAAAAATAAGTAGAGCTCTAATGCGAGGATAAAATCTTAAAAATAAGTAGAGCTCTAATGCGAGCATAAAAACTTTAAAATAAGTAAAGCTCTAATGCGAGCATAAAAACTTAAAAATAAATAAAGCTCTAATACGAGCATAAAAACTTAAAAATAAGTAATGCTCTAATGCGAGCATAAAAACTTAAAAATAAGTAGAGCTCTAATGCGAGCATAAAAACTTAAAAATAAATAAAGCTCTAATGCGAGCATAAAAACTTAAAAATAAGTAGAGCTCTAATGCGAGCATAAAAACTTAAAAATAAAGCTCTAATGCGAGCATAAAAACTTAAAAATAAGTAGAGCTCTAATGCGAGCATAAAATCTTAAAAATAAGTAAAGCTCTAATGCGAGCATAAAAACTTTAAAATAAGTAAAAGCTCTAATGCGAGCATAAAAACTTAAAATAAATAAAGCTCTAATGCGAGCATAAAAACTTAAAAATAAGTAATGCTCTAATGCGAGCATAAAAACTTTAAAAATAAGTAAAGCTTTAATGCGAGCATAAAACTTAAAAATAAGTAGAGCTCTAATGCGAGCATAAAAACTTAAAAATAAATAAAGCTCTAATGCGAGCATAAAACTTTAAAATAAGTAATGCTCTAATGCGAGCATAAAAACTAAAAAATAAGTAGAGCTATAATGCGAGCATAAAACTTAAAAATAAGTAAAGCTCTAATGCGAGCATAAAAACTTTAAAATAAGTAAAGCTCTAATGCGAGCATAAAAACTTAAAAATAAGTAGAGCTCTAATGCGAGCATAAAAACTTAAAATAAGTAATGCTCTAATGCGAGCATAAAAACTTAAAATAAATAAAGCTCTAATGCGAGCATAAAAACTTAAAATAAGTAGAGCTCTAATACGAGCATAAAAACTTAAAAATAAGTAGAGCTCTAATACGAGCATAAAAACTTAAAAATAAATAATGCTCTAATGCGAGCATAAAAACTTAAAAATAAGTAGAGCTCTAATGCGAGCATAAAAACTTAAAAATAAGTAAAGCTCTAATGCGAGCATAAAAACTTTAAAATAAGTAAAGCTCTAATGCGAGCATAAAAACTTAAAAATAAGTAGAGCTCTAATGCGAGCATAAAAACTTAAAAATAAGTAGAGCTCTAATGCGAGCATAAAAACTTAAAAATAAATAAAGCTCTAATGCGAGCATAAAAACTTAAAAATAAGTAGAGCTCTAATACGAGCATAAAAACTTAAAAATAAGTAGAGCTCTAATACGAGCATAAAAACTTAAAAATAAATAATGCTCTAATGCGAGCATAAAAACTTAAAAATAAGTAGAGCTCTAATGTGAGCATAAAAACTTAAAAATAAATAAAGCTCTAATGCGAGCATGAAAACTTAAAAATAAGTAGAGCTCTAATGCGAGCATAAAAACTTAAAAATAAATAATGCTCTAATGCGAGCATAAAAACTTAAAAATAAGTAGAGCTCTAATGTGAGCATAAAAACTTAAAAATAAATAAAGCTCTAATGCGAGCATAAAAACTTAAAAATAAATAAAGCTCTAATGCGAGCATAAAAACTTAAAAATAAGTAGAGCTCTAATACGAGCATAAAAACTTAAAAATAAATAAAGCTCTAATACGAGCATGAAAACTTAAAAATAAATAAAGCTCTAATGCGAGCATAAAAACTTAAAAATAAGTAGAGCTCTAATACGAGCATAAAAACTTAAAAATAAATAAAGCTCTAATGCGAGCATAAAAACTTAAATATAAATAAAGCTCTAATGCGAGCATAAAAACTTAAAAATAAGTAAAGCTCTAATACGAGCATAAAAACTTAAAAATAAATAAAGCTCTAATGCGAGCATGAAAACTTAAAAATAAGTAGAGCTCTAATGCGAGCATAAAAACTTAAAAATAAATAAAGCTCTAATGCGAGCATAAAAACTTAAAAATAAGTAGAGCTCTAATACGAGCATAAAAACTTTAAAATAAGTAAAGCTCTAATACGAGCATAAAAACTTAAAAATAAATAAAGCTCTAATGCGAGCATGAAAACTTAAAAATAAATAAAGCTCTAATGCGAGCATAAAAACTTAAAAATAAGTAGAGCTCTAATACGAGCATAAAAACTTAAAAATAAATAAAGCTCTAATGCGAGCATAAAAACTTAAAAATAAATAAAGCTCTAATGCGAGCATAAAAACTTAAATATAAATAAAGCTCTAATGCGAGCATAAAAACTTAAAAATAAGTAAAGCTCTAATGCGAGCATAAAAACTTGAAAATAAGTAAAGCTCTAATGTGAGCATAAAAACTTAAAAATAAATAAAGCTCTATGCGAGCATAAAAACCTAAAAATAAATAAAGCTCTAATGCGAGCATAAAAACTTAAAAATAAGTAAAGCTCTAATGCGAGCATGAAAACTTAAAAATAAGTAAAGCTCTAATGCGAGAATAAAAACTTAAAAACAAATAAAGCTCTAATGCGAGCATAAAAGCTTATAAACAAATAAAGCTCTAATGCGAGCATAAAAACTTAAAAATAAGTAAAGCTGTAATGCGAGCATAAAAACTTAAAAATAAATAAAGCTCTAATGCGAGCATAAAAACTTAAAAATAAGTAGAGCTCTAATGCGAGCATAAAAACTTAAAAATAAAGCTCTAATGCGAGCATAAAAACTTAAAAATAAGTAGAGCTCTAATGCGAGCATAAAAACTTAAAAATAAGTAAAGCTCTAATGCGAGCATAAAAACTTTAAAATAAGTAAAGCTCTAATGCGAGCATAAAAACTTAAAAATAAATAAAGCTCTAATGCGAGCATAAAAACTTAAAAATAAGTAATGCTCTAATGCGAGCATAAAAACTTTAAAATAAGTAAAGCTTTAATGCGAGCATAAAAACTTAAAAATAAGTAGAGCTCTAATGCGAGCATAAAAACTTAAAAATAAATAAAGCTCTAATGCGAGCATAAAAACTTAAAAATAAGTAATGCTCTAATGCGAGCATAAAAACTTAAAAATAAGTAGAGCTCTAATGCGAGCATAAAAACTTAAAAATAAGTAAAGCTCTAATGCGAGCATAAAAACTTTAAAATAAGTAAAGCTCTAATGCGAGCATAAAAACTTAAAAATAAGTAGAGCTCTAATGCGAGCATAAAAACTTAAAAATAAGTAATGCTCTAATGCGAGCATAAAAACTTAAAAATAAGTAAAGCTCTAATGCGAGAATAAAAACTTAAAAACAAATAAAGCTCTAATGCGAGCATAAAAGCTTATAAACAAATAAAGCTCTAATGCGAGCATGAAAACTTAAAAATAAGTAAAGCTCTAATGCGAGAATAAAAACTTAAAAACAAATAAAGCTCTAATGCGAGCATAAAAGCTTATAAACAAATAAAGCTCTAATGCGAGCATAAAAACTTAAAAATAAGTAGAGCTCTAATACGAGCATAAAAACTTAAAAATAAATAGAGCTCTAATGCGAGCATAAAAACTTAAATATAAATAAAGCTCTAATGCGAGCATAAAAACTTAAAAATAAGTAAAGCTCTAATGCGAGCATAAAAACTTGAAAATAAGTAAAGCTCTAGTGTGAGCATAAAAACTTAAAAATAAATAAAGCTCTAATGCGAGCATAAAAACTTAAAAATAAGTAGAGCTCTAATGCGAGCATAAAAACTTAAAAATAAATAAAGTTCTAATGCGAGCATAAAAACTTAAATATAAACAAAGCTCTAATGCGAGCATAAAAACTTAAAAATAAGTAAAGCTCTAATGCGAGCATAAAAACTTGAAAATAAGTAAAGCTCTAATGTGAGCATAAAAACTTAAAAATAAATAAAGCTCTAATGCGAGCATAAAAACCTAAAAATAAATAAAGCTCTAATGCGAGCATAAAAACTTAAAAATAAGTAAAGCTCTAATGCGAGCATGAAAACTTAAAAATAAGTAAAGCTCTAATGCGAGAATAAAAACTTAAAAACAAATAAAGCTCTAATGCGAGCATAAAAGCTTATAAACAAATAAAGCTCTAATGCGAGCATGAAAACTTAAAAATAAGTAAAGCTCTAATGCGAGAATAAAAACTTAAAAACAAATAAAGCTCTAATGCGAGCATAAAAGCTTATAAACAAATAAAGCTCTAATGCGAGCATAAAAACTTAAAAATAAGTAGAGCTCTAATACGAGCATAAAAACTTAAAAATAAATAAAGCTCTAATGCGAGCATAAAAACTTAAATATAAATAAAGCTCTAATGCGAGCATAAAAACTTAAAAATAAGTAAAGCTCTAATGCGAGCATAAAAACTTGAAAATAAGTAAAGCTCTAATGTGAGCATAAAAACTTAAAAATAAATAAAGCTCTAATGCGAGCATAAAAACCTAAAAATAAATAAAGCTCTAATGCGAGCATAAAAACTTAAAAATAAGTAAAGCTCTTATGCGAGCATGAAAACTTAAAAATAAGTAAAGCTCTAATGTGAGCATAAAAACTTGAAAATAAATAAAGCTCTAATGCGAGAATAAAAACTTAAAAACAAATAAAGCTCTAATGCGAGCATAAAAACTTAAAAATAAGTAAAGCTCTAATGCGAGAATAAAAACTTAAAAATAAATAAAGCTAGAGCTTGAGAGCAAAATTAGAATGCGAGCATAAAAACTTAAAAATAAGTATAGCTCTAATGCGAGAATAAAAACTTAAAAAAAGTAAAGCTTTTATGCAAGCATGAAAATCTACAAAAGTAAAACCCGAACCTAAAAAAAAACAGCATAAAAACCTACAAATTGTTGAAAATAAGTTAAAAAAATTATAATAAGTTAATAATTTATGTACATGAAAAGTAAACACTAATATCATTTATGTACATATAAAAATAATAAATAAATATTTTTTATTTTTTTTATTTATCTTTTAATATTAATTTATAAAGAAGGGAAGTCGAGGACGACCGGAAAGTAGGATGGCCGAGTGTTACGATTTTTATGAGTACCTTGTTTATATAGTGTATTGTTATGATTAACAAATTACGGTTTATGTATATGTCAGATTGTATTATTCATAATGCATGGTTTTTATGACAGAGGCGACAGAATGTTACGGGAGATAAGATTGTGAGTGAGGCGCCCGCCGCAGTCAGTCGGTACCCGGCGCTTGCACGAAGCACATGTTTGTGTCGTAATGCTGAGTACTACGATGTAATAAAGGAGTTATGAGAGAAATCCAGTGTTTTATTTAAAATACAAGTTGTCCTGTTACACTATATAGGTATTGTGCAGTTCATGTTAGTGCCAGTATTAAAAGACATTTTTTTATTGTCTATATGTAAACGGCTAATCGCCATCGTTAGACTTATAGAGAAGCTTTTTTTGATATTTTTTTTTCAGTTAGTAATTTCTCTAAAAACATTTTTTTTATTTTTTTTAATATTGTATACTTAAAACATATTTTTATTATGAAACGTTAATTATTAAGTACAATTTAACTATTGCAATGTATAATAATTATTGTTAAAAAGTATAATTTCATAAATCTTGAATTATCGCTGGGGTCCAGCTTTAGAGGTGCGGGGGAAGTGTCAAGGATGGAATTATTGGATATATAAAATAACTTAAATATATCTCGTAAATTAATAATTCGATCGAAAGGAAATATAAAATAATTAAAGTTCATTTAATAATCAGTTCAGTTCTGGTCGTTCTACTGTGTACACACGATAGTGTGCTGCTTCGGTTTCTTGTCTTTTTTCGGATTAAAATTGTTCATTTTTGCAGTTTTTTTCTCGCGTGTGTTATTTAACAAGATACAGTTTACTTAGTGCACGTTTTTTTGATGAGAAAAACTTCGGAATTCTATGTTTTTTTGCTGGAAACAGTCTGCTGGTGACTTATTGTTTATCATACTCTGTTTTTTATTGTCACCTGAATAGTCTGCTATTGGTGAGTTTTTACCTTGAAGAGTTTTAAGGTTCCTAGAAGTTAAAAATAACGCTAACACGGAATGCCATCGAATCGAGTTACATGTACTTGTTGTAACGCAGCATTTAAGAAGCAATTTATAATTACTTGCTCCGTTTGTAACAAAGTATTCAAGAATACCTGTATGGATATTAGCAATAGTGAAGTACGTATCATTAATGCTAATAAAGGCTATGATTGGTCTTGCCAAAACTGTCGAAATGAAAAGAATTGAAAAGTTTAGTTATTCAACTGCAGGAAGAAGTTAGGTCACTTAAGGCAGTTTCCGTCGAGCAATCCAAAACACCATCCAACATATCATTTGAGGATATTATTCAAGAAATTAGCGAACGTAATAGAAGAAAAGCTAATTTAATAACACATGGGGTTAAAGTAGTGGATCAAGATTTGAACGTAACTAGCAAGAAGGAGGCAGATAAAAGAACTGTTCAGGAAATGCTTAAAACGGTTAACAATGGAATAGATACTAGCGAGATTGTTTCTATCAGACTTGGAAGGTATAATGAGCAACGAGATCGACTGATTAAGGTGCAATTGGCTAATGAGGATCAAGTTAGAACTTTTATAAAAAACGCTAGTAAGCTAAAACAAGATTCAAGTTATAAAGGAATATTTCTCAGTTTCGATAAAACACCTCGGCAGTTGGCAGATCTTAAGTCATTGAAGGGTGAACTGAAGAAACTTCGAGATGAAGGGGACAGTACTAGTAGAATCAAGTATGTTAGAGGTGTTCCTAAGATTGTTAATGAAGCTTCAAACTAACATCGCCCAACAGTGCCGGTATTCAGCTGATCAGTAATTTACTGCTGGCGTACCAAATGTGCGCGGACTTATTGCAAAAATAGTTCAATTTTATGCTTCAGTATGGGAAAGTCTATTCGATATAATTGTCTTGACTGAAACGTGACTTAAGCCTGAAATTCAGTCTACGGAACTATTTCTTGTTACCTATATAGACTATGGATCAGACAGGAGATTGGACCAGTTGTGCTTGTCTACCGGAGGAAGAGTGTTAATAGCTTGTAAGTCAAATATTGAGACAGTAAAACTGTTACTTTGGTGCATTTGGTGGGCTGTAAATGTACTTTTGGTTATATTATTTCGATTCTGGAACAATCATAAAATAACTTATATCACTTGGGAGGAGGATCGTCACAGGACAAATCCCCCTGCACAGAATAAAAGAAAATCAGAAGAGTCGCCAAAAAACCAGAAGAACATAATCTAAATAAGACTCTTAGAAGCGGAAGAACATTTTCGAAAAATGAGTAATTAGGTACATTTTCTTTTCTTTTAATTCTGAATAATTATAATTTTCACGAAATTTTCAAGAATTAATTATATTATTATTTATTATAGATAAGCCTTCTCTTGAGATTGACATTTTTTTTGTGATGAATTAAGGGATTTTAGAAGTGACAAAGTTAAGAGCACAATAATTAAAAACTTTAATGAATACTCTAGCTTCTTAGACAAAAACAGTTCAATATTTTCAGTTTACCACACAAATATAAGGAGTCTTGAAAAACATATCACTGAATTACAAGTATATTTGACAGCCTTAAAAAATAATTTTGAAATTATTATATTAACTGAGACCTTTGTGCTGGATGATACCTCATTGTTGAATATCCCTGGCTATAAGCTCATCTATAATGACAGGAAAGTTAGCAGCCACGACGGTACTGTCATATACGTTAAAGACAATTTACAATATGAATTTAATATTGACTCTCTGGATAACATAAAAATAATTAACTTACTAATAAAACAAAAAAATGAAAATTTTAATGTACTGGGATTATACACGTGTGACTGCAAAATACACTGCAGTATAACAGAGATGAATAAAGTGTCTTTTCCCTACCATTGTATAGGGGAAGTGATCATAGAAGTGATACGACGAGAGAGCCTATGCGTGAGGGGGCGGGTCTTTAAAACGCTTGTGTGGGGGCTACCGGCTACTAATAGAATAGAATCGAAAAAATAGAAACATGACGGACAGTGTTGCCATTCTGTTAAATCAAAATTATGTTGGCTTATCCTAAACACCGAATCTTCTAATCCCATTATGTTGCCTACTTAATGAAATATTAAATAAAGTACAAAACAATTTTAAGAATGTTTTCTCTAGGCACATAACAACTTCTTTCTAAAACAAAAAGTAACATGCAGAACTTTGAAATCATTTCTAAAATAGCAAGTGTAATTCTATGAAATGGCAATACTGTACGATCTTCCTTCCAGTCGCCCCGACACCGACCGGACCGGGCGGCGGCGGTGACAAAGGAATTAGGCCGAAAAAACTTTATAAAGGAGTAGCCGAACAGGGTTGCCGGGTTTGTTAGATTATAATTTCATACGAGAACAAAATTCTCGGTAGATCTTCAACAAAAATCAAAAGTACAGAAACAAAATAAAATATAATATTTAAGTCCAAAATTAGCATTCCTATATGTGTCGTAATACTAGATCACTCAAATAAAATACAAATATAATAAATATAACAAGAATTAGATATAGCTAGGTATATTATATTCAGTGCGAGATCCTGAATCATACGTTCTACTCGCCTGGGGCAGTTTTGTTTTAAGGTTCGACATTTCGTGGTTTAGAGGTTTGCCAATTTCAAGGCCACGCTTTGGATTGGAAAATTTTGAGGTTTGGATATGAGAATGGGATGGGACAGTGATTTCTCCAGTATGGTCTTGGGAGATAAGCCATAGCTTGCGTGGGCAGGGGCACGTCCCTGCGTGACATTAGGGAAGTGGCAGGTAAACGGTGGTTAAATACAGCACTAAACAGGGAGACATGGAAAAGGATAGGAGAGACCTATATCCAGGAGTGGATGAATCCGGGTTGAGGAAGAGGTATATTATTTAATATTAAAAAAAATATATTGAATTAAACAATATTAATATATTAATAAAAACTATAACAAGTAGGGATAGCAGTCACTTTTGGATATAATATATATATAAAAACAATATTAATATATTAATAAAACTATAACAAGTAGGGATAGCAGTCACTTTGTACAAATTTTGATCAGTGATATCTAAAATTAATTTCATTTCAATAGGAAAGCTGTAGCAACTCTCAACTCTTTTTTCATATTAATATATTTTTTGACAGGAAAAGCACTAAAATATTTATCCGTATTCAGTTTGTTTCTTAACTTAGATTTTGTTTGTTATTTATATTTTTTGGGGGAAAATATGGGTTCAACTTTAGTAGATGAATGAAACAAAATCTTTTCAAAAGATATCAACTTCTTCGGGCATATCGCCAATACCGCTCCTAATAAAGAGTAATAAGGATTTGTAGGAATACCTTTGTAACTCTACAACCAAGTCTGACGATGACCTATGATTACTAAACAAAATTTAATAAACAATAATAAAGTCAGCTTATACAGATTCCAACGCGGTAGTCGCTTAATTTTTAGTCAAATATATATGTCAGATTTTTAAAAGTGCTTCTATTGTAAAGACTAAAGACGCAGTTGAACATATCGTTAGATTTTTGTTTAAATCGGTAGATCGGTAGCTTACAGACGAAATCGGTAGACCTGACAACTCTGTGATGGACTGACGTGATGGCGTTTTGCGGAGGCGCGGGAAGGGAATAAAATAATGGCGATAAAGGGCAGGTGGATGGGTATCATGGGTGGTTGGGAGGCGGCGGAATTTCCAAAATTTGTTATCTTATTGGAGTTTGTCTAACTCGACAGTCGTAGTGGAAGTGGAAACGGGGAAGTTGTTGTCCATCTCTGTTTAAGCTTAGACTTTTTATAGGCGTTTCATTTCAATGCATGTAATTCCTATGCCTATATATCCTATTACCGGACCTGTATAGGTCGCCTTCAACTAACATCGATAATTTTAATCAAAATCTAGGAGATTATTTAGAGCGAAATAAAAATCGATTTAGAAAGAATAATCATTGCATGTTGATAGGAGATATTAACTTAGACCTTTTTAATAACGAAAACACTGTAGAAGAGTACAAAAACTGTTTAGTTGAAAATGGTTTCTTATCTGCAGTAAATGATATTACACGACCCGAATCAAAAACTTGCATAGATCATATCTTTATAAAATCGAAAAATCCAACCGATCAATTACACTCATTTATATTCCAAAATAAAATAACCGATCATTATCCGATAGCCATACATATACCATACAAAAACCCTTTCTATGAAAAAAATCAAAAAGAACTAAATGAATTTGATAAAACATACATAAACAAAAATAAATTAAAAGAACTAGTATCACATGAGTTAACTTATTGGATTCAAAAAACCGGTTTTTAAAAAAAGATTTATTTATAAATTTAATTTAACGAGTGGAGAAATACGTGTTTACAGCTCGACAACAAAGCTCTAACTGAATACAAATACAATGAGAATTAACGAAGTTAACAATAATGCTTGTCTCAGCGAAAACAGAATTAAAGTCTTTTTCATATGATCTTCATGGTAAAGGGTTGTGTAACACCTTCCCCCTAAGATTCGAATACACAGCTTGGCTAGGGTAGTCGAACATCTTCTAGTGGAACATCCCTCTATTGTGGTGTAGGTGTTTTCCATTTCTTCCAGGCAACGTAGATACAGACGATGAAAAGCAGAACGTACATACCGATTGTCCACGCACTTGGAATTGCCGATACTTTTTCGAAAACTAATTGTGGTTTATTGTCTTTTATTTCTGATTTTAATTTATACAATTCGTCCAGGTTTACATTGTCTATATGGGCACTAAGATTGACCGAATGTATAAAAAATGTATTTTCGTGAAAATCTGAAAACAGAAAAGGTTATGTTTTAAATTTTATTATTTTTTGACTATTGGTTATCAGTTCACTGTTTGTTTTCACTTGGCAGTTCGACGGTATTTCTAATAAATACGTTCCAATTATGCGTACACTTTCTTCTTGCTGAAGACATTTCAAATTTATAATTTCTTCGAAGGGCGTCACGTATATCCAGTTATTCGATGAACTTAATTGTTTTGAGAATGAGTGGGAAATTTGTGCTTCAATTTGATGGCACTGCGATAGGTTTTGAATTTCATCTAACAGCTGTACGGCACAGGAATCCTGGTCTTTGACTTCTCGTACATCGGACTCGTCGCAGATAAACAGCTGGTCTCGGGTATCATGGCATTTGTTGGTTTGAAAGGTGTAGTGCAATTTGTTTTTTAATAAAAATTTATTTTTAGCTATTACAACCTTAAACAAACTCTTTACAAATACTGGTACTGAATAAAGATGAAAATAATCAAAATTTTCTTTAAAGGTTAATGGAATTTTTAATAAATATGTAATTCTATTATTTAATATATAGCACTCAACTTCAATAATTTTTTCGTATATGAGAATATTTTCAAATGTAACGTTTAACGGCATTTTATCGATTCCAACAATATTTTGAATATTAATTAGTTCATTGAATAGATCTTCAGTTTTCACAATACTGGAATGAAATATTCGTGACTTAGAGAAAGCAATAGAATTTTCGATATCTTGTAGAACATTATCGACAATTTCATAAATATTTATTAATTGAATGAGTGTGTCTTTAATAAACATCGAATTTTCTCTATAAACTGCCCCTTGAACTATTTGTTCTATTTGATTGATTTTAAATTCCAAAAGTTTTTCGTTGTGTAAAATTTGTTTAACAGTAGAATTAAATTTATTTATCACTCTGAGCGATAAAGAATTTTGTTTCAAAATATTTTCCGCCAAATTCTTTTGATTGGTTTGTAGATTATTTATTAATGTGTTGTATCTTTCGCCATCGGATGCGTCTAAATTTCCACTGATAGTTTTAAATACTGACCCTAAAGCATTTATTAAGCCTCGCTTTATTCTATCAGATCGTGGTATGATCTGATTTATTTCTGAATTTACTCGCTCTTGTAAAACGTTTAAAATATTTAAATAGTTAATTGAATCAAATGTATAATTTTTATTTTGGTATATTAACAAAGTTAAATTATTACTTTTTATATTAAGTGTATTTATTTCTAATATTAAAGGATTTAAGTCATAATAATGAATCAGCGTAAATGAGCTTTGCCGTAATTTTGCCGTTCCAAGTTTTATCGGAATTATACCGGGGTTGTCATTTAACTGTTTCAAGAGAATTTTTTCTTGTCCGAGACAAAGTCCTGATGTTATGATTCTGAAAATAAATATGAGAACTAATTATTAAAACTATATCTATGTTTCAGAGGACGTTTTAAATTACTTAAATGTATTTTTCCACGTGTTTTACTTGTTGCTGTTTTTCTTGGTAAATCAACTGAGTCTAAGTTTACTGGTTTGTGGAATTTGTCAGAGTTTTTCTGTCTTACAAATTTCTTAGGATAAGCTTTTTGTCCTTCCTTGAATAATAATTCAGGGTCATCGCGATCTTTATTAATTTTATTTGCGACAGATTCTTTGTGATTTATTAATTTTTCGTTTAATTTAGAGTATAAGATTTTCGATTTTTCTCTGTGACTTTCAATATAATCGGTAATTAAAATTTTATTAATATCGATGTCAAATGGATCATCGGAAGAAACATGACCGTTTATGATGTCAATTGGTTTTAAATTTGTTACCGAATGTATTGTATGATTGTATGCTAAAATTGCGTAAGTGATTTTCTGGCTTACAGGTGTTGTTTGAAAACCTTTGTTATTTAATAACCGAATATGTTCAGAAAGAGTAGAGTGTAGTCTTTCAACCATACCGTTCGATTGTGGGTGGTTTGGAGAGCAGAAATGTGTTTTTATCTTATGCAATTCAAATAACTCTGTAACGACTGAATTTTTGAACTCTGTACCGTTATCTAATATAATTTGCGATGGAATCCCATGATGTGAAAAATATATTAATAGATTATTAACAATATCACTAGCTGTCAAAGAGTTTAGATAATACGCTTGCGCATATTTCGAAAAACTGTCTATTATAGTTAAAAATTTGGTTTTCTCATAAGTATAGGTATCTAGGTGTACAATTTGGAAAGGTTTGGTTGGTGTTGGGGTTATGTTTATAGGGATTTTTACAGGGTTTCTCTCATATTTACTAAGTTGACATATTTCACAATCATTAATGTAACTTTGTATAGAGCTTTTTAAATTCGGCCAATAGTATTTTGATTTAATTTTTTGTTCTGTCTCGTCTATGCCTCTGTGATTACTTTTTCCTTCGTGATAATTTTTTATGACATCCTGTATATCATTTTTAGTTACAACATCAATAAGCTTAATCGTACATCGTTTAAATTGTATAGAAGGCCATTTAAAATTTTTTACTTACTTATAATTTAATAACTTACTTTAATAACTTTTTTCTTTACTTTTTAATTTATTACTTACTTTATTACTTTACAAAAGGGTTCAAATTCAATTATTTGGATTTTCGAAATACAAATAATACATTTTTTCGGGTAAGACAAATTCTTTAACAAATTTTAGTATATCGTTTTCAAAATTATCTTTTGAGAGCTGAACAAGAAATATACGTTTTTTCTCGAAAAAAAAATTAATTTTAGGTTTTGTACGAGAGTGTAACACTTCACTAATAATTATTTGATTTGCGCCAAAATTTACAGGTGATTCACAAATTGGAATTCCTACAATAGGATCTTGTTCGTCGTTTGAATGGATTGTGTTGACGTCATCGTTCTCTTCTTGATTGTTTGCTAGTTCGTTCTCGATATCTGGTTGTACTTACATAGATGCGTTATCGGTATTGTCTACAATATCTTCGTGTACTGGTACATCTTGCAGAGTATCGGTATACAAGTCTATTGGTGGTTCTATCTGTTGGGACGTCGTTGGTTTGTCAAATAAGCCTCTTTTCGTTTGGTCATATTCACTAATAATATCGTCTAATTGTTCCCAAAATTCGGTTTCTTTTGTATGAATTTCTACACGGGAAAGTGCATCTGCATTTGTGTTAAGTTTTCCCTTCTTGTAAAATATTTTATAGTCGTATTCTTCCAACTCTATCCTCCAACGCAATAATTTTGAATTTGGATCTTTTAACGAAAATAGCCACTGTAGTGGTTTGTGGTCCGTAATGATGTTAAATTGTCGTCCATAAAGGTAAGGCCTAAAATATTTAGTCGCCCACACAATTGCTAACAACTCCTTTTCGATAACAGAATAATTCTGTTCGGACTCATTAAGCGTTCTTGATGCGTACGCCACTGGTAGATCTTGACCAATTGTACCTTGGGAAAGTACTGCTCCAATTGCTACGTTACTAGCGTCCGTTGTCAGGTTAAAAGGTCTTGAAAAATCTGGATACTGGAGTATTGGTTCATTAATAAGTACATTCTTACAGGCTTCGAAGCATGATAGAAATTCTTCGTTATGTACAATTTTTGCACCTTTCTTTAAACACTTCGTTAGCGGCTTAGAAAGTTTAGCGAAGTCCTTTACGAACCTTCAGCTCTTTTGTTGTTCTTGGAATTGGAAATTTCTTTAGGGCTTTGATTTTATCGGGGTTGGGCTTAACACCATCGGGTGTCACGATGTGACCCAAATACGCTACTTCCTTTTTGAGAAATTCCGACTTGTCCAATTGAATCTTAAAGTTGGACTCTCTTAGTCTTTTAAATACACACTTTAAGCTATCTAAATGTTCCTGTAAAGATGTTGAAAATACAATTATATCATCTAGATAAGTTAAACATTTC
Organism: Sitophilus oryzae; assembly: GCF_002938485.1. Classification (NCBI taxonomy): domain Eukaryota; kingdom Metazoa; phylum Arthropoda; class Insecta; order Coleoptera; family Curculionidae; genus Sitophilus; species Sitophilus oryzae. The sequence goes on along the minus strand of NW_022145814.1, from coordinate 3,016,355 downwards.
TCGTTTTGTATGCCCCGTAAAATGTTGTCCATTACACGTTTGAATGTCGCTGGCGCGTCCTTAAGTCCAAAGGGCATTCAAAGGGTATTCGTAATGACCATGTTCGGTGTTGAAGGCGGTTTTCTGAATGTCCTCAACTTCCATCTCAATTTGATGAAAACCACTCGCCAAGTCGAACGTTGTAAAGTACTGGCACCTTCCTAACTTGTCCAGTAAATCCGTTATGTTTGGCAAAGGGTATTTGTCGTTGATGGTTTTTTCATTAAGCTTCCTATAGTCCACCACCACTCGTCATTTTTGCTTCCCAGAAGCATCAAGCTTTTTTGGGACTACCCAAATTGGTGAAGACCAGGGAGAATTGCTTGGTCTTATTATATTTTGTTCCAACATCTTCTTCATCTGTTCAGTTACCTCTTTTCGGTGTATAAAAGGATATCTGTACGATTTAGTGTAGACGGGAACTTCATCAGATGTTTTTATCCTATGTTTAATCTTACTTGAAAAGGTCAAAGGTTGGTGTTCATTATAGAAAAGATCAGAAAATTCCTTACAAATTTTTAAAATACTATGCCTTTCTTCGCTGTTTAAATGGTTAACTCGTAATTTAGAAAGATCGAGATTTTGTTTTTCAGAATCATCAAAATTGTTTAACATAATTTGTTGTCTATCTTTATGATTAAATTTTTCTACGTTAATAGGTTTCGAAAAATCTAATGTTAATTTTTGTGTAGTATTATTTAAAATTGTCGTTATAGCTTCACCATTTTTTGCTAAAGTTAGGCATTCTGGAATTTCACAGTTATGTATTTTCTGATGTGGGAGTATAATTTCTCCATTTCTAATCGAAGTTTTTACTTTTATAACCTGTTCAGAACGTGGGAAAATTGTTATTAAATTTAAATTATTATTTGTGTTATAATATTTTAATTTAATTTTGGTATAGGGTGTTATTAAAAATCCGTTTGAAAAATCTAATTGTGCTTGTAATAGTTTTAAGTTATCTAAACCTAAAAGTCCGTGAAATGTATTGTGAAATTTAAAAAGAAAAAATTTTAAAGGAATCTGGTTAGGCATATTAAAAATTTTAGAAGGTGGTATTGTTGCACTGTACTTGTGTGCTGATTTTTGGAAAACTGTAGAAACAATAAATGGATCGTTTTTAATTAAATTTGGAAAATACTTTTCTGCAATGTCAGGATCTATAAATGATTTTGTAGAGCCACTATCGATTAAAATTTTAATGTCAAATTCGGGAAAAATAATATAAGATAGTTCACTAGAACTAGATGCATTTAAAGAAATAATTTCTGGTTCTATTCTGGTTCTGTTGTAGGAGGAGCTTCCGTAAAATTTTCGTCATTCGATTCGGTAGTTTCTTAATGTCCCTCGTAATCATACTCTGGTTGATCGAAGTTTTGGTAATCATATTGATCAGAATATTCATAATTACTTTGATCAGTTAACTCACTCGAATTATTTACTGATGAACACTGTGTATTAAAAAGTTCTTCTGATATAAAATTACGTGGTCCTGATGATTTAAAGAAATTAGATTTAGTTGGCCCAAAATTTGGTTTATACGTTTGATGAGTAGAGATACTCATCGGTGTCGGTTTTGGTAGAGGTTTCGATGGATCGGGTTTAAATACATTTCTATTTTGCTGGCCAAAAACTTCTGCGTTTGTGAACTGTCTAGGAGGTACATAATTAGGATTGGGTCTGATATTAATTGGCTGTGACGGGAATGGTTTAGGATTAAAATTATGTGGTTGTTGATTAAAATTATCAAAATTATGTCTAGGCTGAATATTAAAATTAGGTCCAAAATTATTAAAATGTTGTTGTGGTTTAGAGTTTTGCTGACTTTGTTTAAAATTTTGAGGTTTATTTTGTGAGAAACTATTTCCCTGAAGATATTTAATATTATTTTCTTCAAGAACTAATTGAATTGCCTCAGTAAGATCTTAAGTCAGTAAGGGTTCCCTAAGTCCCGATAAGAAAGTCTTAAGAGCTAATTTTTTATATAAATCGCGCTTAGTAGAAGCGGCTAATGTAGTTTCGTGTGCGTCTACGTAACTACATAATAAATTTAATATTTCTAAACATCTATCATAGAAATCTTGAGCAGATTCGTTCGGATTCTGTCTCAACATTACTAAATCCCGATTTAAGCAAGCTTCGTCGCGTCTGTCGGCGAAGTTTCGATACAAAACATCTTTTAATTGATCCCAATTTGTGACATTCTGCACATTGACAATCAATTTAGCATTACCACTAAGTTTACCTATCAAACTATTTAGCAAATAAATATTTTGAAAACATTGAGGATTAGCAATATCATAGAAAGTATCAATCAATGACTTGCATATAGCTAAAAACCTATTCAATTCACTTGGATTACCGTTGAAAACAGGTACAAAATTAAGGTATTCTGGTTTGAATTGAGACATTCTTTTAATGTGATTGATTTTTTCTAAATTAATATTAGGTGTATTAGTTTGATTACTTATATTTAAATCTGAGTTAGAGTTTGCCGAAGGCGTTAAATTTAATCTTTCTAAAGAATTTAAAATATCTTCCACTGACATATATAGCTTAAGAATTGCACTACTTACATAAGAAATGCCAAGTTGTTCTTCATTCCGTCTATAGAGAACAATGGATGATCAGGCGATGTGGGTCCTTCTCAAAACCTATCGATCTCTGTGAAATAGGACAATTTTGGTTCCTATTCCCGTGATTGATCCCCTCACTGGTCTTGTACACTTCCTCGATGGATAGTAAAATGTCTGTACGTACAATAAAGTTATCGATCACTTGTTCGATTGCCGATTAATCAATTGAAATTGAACAACGATGCTCGATGCAAAACGTTTTCGACAATCCTACCGACTGCGCCACTTAACTTATTGGATTCAAACAACCCGTTTTTAAAAAAAGATTTATTTATAAATTTAATTTAACAAGTGGAGAAATACGTGTTTACAGCTCGACAACAAAGCTCTAACTGAATACAAATACAATGAGAATTAACGAAGTTAACAATAATGCTTGTCTCAGCGAAAACAGAATTAAAGTCTTTTTCATATGATCTTCATGGGAAAGGGTTATGTAACACATGAAACATGGGAAGGTTTACACAAAGAAATAGACGTAAATACAGCTACAGAAAAATTCATAAAAACATTACAATATCATATAAAATCTGCAACAACAATAAAAAAATTTAACAGCAAAAATGTCAATAAAAACCCTTGGATTACGCCCGCCTTGCTTAAATCAATAAACAACAAATATGAACTACTAAATAAATCAAAAAACATCCTAATAATCCACATTTTGCGCGCCAATATAAAGAATATAGAAATAATCTAAATAAAATTCTTGATGAAGCTTACATTAGGTACTACAAATTCAAAATGGACAAAAATCTTGAAAAACCCGACAAATTATGGAAAAATGTAAAATAATATTCTTAATAAAGACCAAACAAAAAAAGATACATTTTGCGAAATTAGAAAAGAAGATCAAATTATATTAAAAGAATCCGACATAGCAGAATGCTTTAATAAGTATTTTAGTAGCGTCGGAAAAACTATGGCAGAAAATATAACTTCAAACAATAACCTAATATACCCCACACCTATAAATGTGCACAGCCTATTTTTAACGCCAACAAATACTAATGAAGTAATACAAACAATAATATCTTTAAAAAATGGCAAAACCCCTGGAATTGATGGAATCAAAAGCAAAACATTCAAAGAACTAAAAGATTTTATATCAGCACCACTTGCCCACATAATTAACACATGTTTTGAAACCGGAACTTTTCCAAAACTCAAAAAAAGCAATTATTAAACTTTACTTTCCGATACAAAGCTGGAAATAAGACTTTACCTTCAAACTATAGGCCAATTTCATTACTTAACAGTACCAGCAAAATTGTAGAAAAAATAATAAAAAAAGGCTTTTGAATTTTTTAAAAAAACATAATGTTTTATATAAAAATCAATTTGGGTTTCAAGATAATCATTCGGCTGAAGATGCCTTGGTCAAACTCACAAGAACTATTAATGATTCATTAGATAGTGGAGAAAAAGTATTGTCCGTTTTTGTCGATTTGGTCAAGGCATTCGACACGGTGGATCATGGAAAATTAATAGAAATCCTTGAGAATTCTGGTATACGAGGCACAGCTCTCAAAGTGTTTAAAAGTTATTTATGTGACCGCACCCAAAGCGTAAAAATTGGTGAAACTACAAGTGCAGAGACTGAGGTTGAATACGGGTTTCCACAGGGGACCGTTTTGGGTCCGATATTGTTTATACTTTATATAAATAATGTGTTCAACATCAACTCTTCTGGGGAACTAGTATGTTTTGCTGATGATTCCGCAATAATCTACAGAGGAAAAAGTTGAAAAACACTTAAAAGAATTGTCGAAATTGATCTTCAAAAATTTTTTCAATGGTACAGTAACCATATCCTTGCCGTTAACTTTGAGAAAACATATTTCATGCCCTATGGGTGTTACCGCGACTCCCTTCCAGAGTATAATGAAATCTTCATTCAAATAAACGCAACTACTACTATCTCAATAAAATCCAAGTCTAAAATAAAGTACTTAGGCGTCATGTTAGACTCTCATCTAAAGTGAAGTATCTAACATAAGAATAAAGCTCTTCTTTCTACAGCATTAATCAATGTTCAAGATGCGTGGGGTAATTTTCATGTAATACGCGCTGTAATTGACAGTGGAAGTGAAAGTCACTTTATTTCAAAATCTTGTTTTAATAAATTAGGTTTATCTAAATTTTTCTTTCCCGTCCAGTTGTGTGGCATGGGGAAAAGTATTTCTAAAGGTTCTCACGGTGTTAGATGCAACATTATACCTGTTGGAAAGTCTGAACCGGTCTACTCCTTGGAGTTTATCATATTAAATGAAATTAGTGATAATTTACCGATTAATTCTCTTCCCGTTGAACAGTTCTCATAGTTTTCTCAATTGCCCTTAGCTGATCCCAACTTTCACCTCTCTAAACCCGTAGATATACATTTGGGTGCAGATATTTATGGTTTCTTGATAACAGGAAACAAACTCCTCTCAGATCCAGATCAACCCGTCGCTTTAGAAACTATATTTGGATGGATAATTACAGGAAGAGTTAAAACATCTAGTGTTTCGCTCTCTGTAAACTCATACTTTCTTACCTCTTATGCTTCCTTGGATCAATCACTTCAAAGATTCTGGGAGTTAGAGGACGTTCCACAATCCTCGACGCTTTCTTCAGATGAAAAGCTTGCCGAAGAACACTTTTGTAAAACATTTTCACGCACTCTTTCTGGACGTTATAAAGTATCTTTACCATTTAAAACTTTGGAACCGATCTTTGAAGGTTCTAGAGATGTCGCCCTTCGTAGATTTTTCTCGCTCGAAAAACGATTGCTTCGAAACCCCCAATTGTATTCTCAATATTCTAATTACATGCGTGAATATTTAGATTCTCAATATATGATTGCCGTGCAAAATCCTTCTCCCAACGCTCATTCTTATTATCTGCCTCATCATTGCGTAATCCGACCAGATAGTCTCACGACCAAACTTAGAGTTGTCTTTGATGCTTCCGCTCGAGATTACACAAATAAATCTTTGAATGACACTCTCTTAACTGGGCCAAAATTACAGTCAGATATTTTATCTATTTTACTTCGATTTAGATCTCATTTGATTGTATTTGCTAGCGATATTAACAAATGTTTAGTCAAATTCTTGTTAATGAAAATCATACTTAATACCTAAAATTTTTATGGCGATTTTACCCTAATGAGCCCATTCAAGAATACAAACTTACTCGTGTTACTTTTGGTTTAAGCTGTAGCCCATTTTTAGCCATTCGAGTTATAAAACAAATTGCTTTAGAAAATTTAGTAAAATATCCCGAAGCATCAAAGATTTTAGATATGGAGACGTATGTCGATGATATTATATCTGGTTGCGATTCTCTTTCTCTTGCTATAAAAATTCAACGCGATCTCATTTTTATACTCAAACACAGCGGTTTTGAACTTAGAAAATGGACTTAGAATAGCTCAGATTTTCTTTCTCAGTTATCTCCAAATGAATGCAAAATGGATTCTTCTCTCTCTTTAAATATAAATTCTCTTTCTTCCTCTAAAGTTCTAGGACTAAACTGGAATCCCTCTACAGATGAATTTTTCTTTGATTCACCAGCCTTGTCCTTGACAAACAAAATCTGTAACAAACGCAATATTCTTTCACAACTCGCAAGCATATTCGATCCTTGTGGCATGTTAGTTCCTCTCACTCTTCACCTAAAACTGATTATACAAGATTTGTGGAAGTTAGGTATAAATTGGGATGATCCTGCTCCCAATAACATCCGAGTCCAGAACGGGAATAAAGGTGAGTGCCCACAGTCCTGATACATTAACTCACCCTAATGAACTGAGCCCCTTAATTCTCGCCCGTAACAAGTATCTTTAGATGTAATTTCCCTATATACCAGTATCCCAATTAAATTAGTAACAAAGGTAATCGAAGAAAAATGGGACGAAATTAAGCAATACACTGATATCCCGATGAACGAATTTATTGAAGCTACTGAACTTACGCTTAACTCAACTTACTTTATGTATAAAGACCAAATTTATAAGCAGATTGAGGGTTGTGCAATGGGGGCGTCGATTTCTAGTGTTGCAGCGCAAATGGTTATGGAACACTTGGAGATTAAAGTTCTATCTGATATCGATTTTGAAATACCCTTTTTAACGGTATGTTGATGACTGTCTAACAGCTATACCAAAAGAAAAAATTAGGTATATAGAAGAAAAATTTAATGCCTATAATAAACATATTCAATTTACGTCAGAAATAGAGAACGATAAAAAAATTAACTTCTTAGATATTACTTTACATCATACCAATCAAACCATAAAAACCGAATGGTATACAAAGAAAACTTGGTCCTGAAGATATCTCAATTTTTTATCTAACCTTCCAGCTAACCAAAAAGATCGGTGATAATTGGCTTGGCGGACAGATCAATTCGTCTATCCGACCCAGAATATAGAGATGCTGCAATAAAAAAAGCAAAAAATACATTAAAAGAAAATAACTTTTTTGTGTTGTCCAGTTTAACAAATTTTAACTCTGTAAGAATCTACGTTCAAGGTAAGACCTTTTAGTTTGACATTTTATCTTATTGATTTTAACTGACTGTTTTTTATGTACTTAAAGAGGCTTGAAAAAGACATATACTGTCGAAACGTCGTCACAAAATAAAAAAATAATGAACAAAATCTAGAAACATCTTTGCAACCCCAACGACCTAAAGCCAAGAGTGAAAACAAAAAAATATATAGTATACAGGTCAAAAGAAACAAAATATATATATATATATATATATATATATATATATATATATATATATATATATATATATATATATATATATATATATATATATATATATATATATATATATATATATATATATATATATATATATATATATATATATATATACACAGGTTGTTTCAAAACAAATGCGAAAAACTTTAGGGGGTGATTCCTTGTTCAAAATAAAGGGTAGTTTGCTTTATAAACGTTGTTACGGGATTTATATTCTCATACATTTCTTTTCTAATTTTATTTATTTTGGGCTCAATATTGTAAATTTAGAGACATTTCTTGAATTTAGTTTATTGTTTTATCAAACCTGGAATATTCGCCATTTCTTTAAAATCTAAAAACAAATTGGTAAATAATATAATTTCTAGGCTAAAATATGTTTAATTACTGTTGCCTTACACTTTTTCTTTTAACAACATAAAAAAGGATCTAATTTCGCTGTAAATTTCTCTGTCTCGTACTGCTTTATAGTTTTTCGAAGCTAAATACGATGCCTTCTATTTCAACAAGTTAAATTTGGTTTATATTATCATATTTTACACAAATTCCTTGGAATGTATCATTATTATAAAAATTCTATAGTTTCTCCCATGATTATAATACGCATTTAACTTTATTTTGAATCGAACAAGTGTTGATATCAGTGTAGCACATTCAATTGTTGAACATCATAAACTAAAAGTAAATAAAACGTTTAGTAATTATTAATAGGTACTTTTAAATATATTACTTACGATGTGTGGCTGATATTTAGTCTCTTAAAGGCTTGCAAAATCGTAATTTTATTAAAATTAGCTTGAGTAATGTTTTGACAGCGATGTGTTTACAGCCGAACAATATTTGAGGTTATTTTGTAATTTCTTATTCTCCGGCAACGTAAATATCGAGCATATTAGCATTAGTTACCGAATTATAGGGTTTGATTGACAGTTATATATGACATTTATATATGATGGTGACTTTTTGATTGTTTACATTGTATTTTGGTTGCGTAATATTATTTTCCTGTAGTACTTTCGATTTCATTCTTCGATTTCCGTTTACTTTCAATACTTTCGATTTATTGTTTTTTTATATTTTACGTATTTCATGTTTTGCTCTTAGGGAGTATGTTATTTGGTTTATTGGCAACATTGATTTGCTGTGTTTTTTTACTGCCCTTTTGTCCGGTGTTCATCCATGATTCTTTCTTCTAGAACGATCCGTCTTTGTGTGCAGACACGCTTTTGGATCAAGCCTTGTGCTGATATAAGTTCTTGCAAGTTCTGTTAAATAATTATTTAGTGAATAGTTTGCCGTTTGCACTATTCAAGTGGAGTTTTCCGATTTTCTAATTATTTTAACCGCACGAATTTGAGAGAAGAGTTGATGAATGGCCACATGACATCTCAGGTATGTTTTACGCCATTCTGTAGTTTTTCTTGAAGGTAATTTTGAACTTCTTTTTCAGGCCATTTAATTTAATTTACGTTAGTTGGATTTAATTTAATTTAATTCCTATTTATTTCTGTTTTCATTTTGGAGTTTGGTTTTGACCATTTTGTAACATTTGGTTACGTTTTATTTGGTATGCTGCCGTTTTCTTGCCAGCCAGTATCCAGTTTCTTCACCATGTGGTTCTGAGCTAACCATCACCTCATCACCTAGCTCATTTGATCCAGAAGACTTTCTGAGACCGACCAGACCGACCACTATGGGGTATTGAAGCCAGCTCACCGTCCGCCGTTTTGAAAATCAGTCATAAAGCAACCATCTGAGTCACCGACCACCGAGATTCTGGAATGTCCTGATAAGTACCCATTTCATTTCATTTTACTGTTTTGAGTTATTTCCGCCGAACAGTCTTATTAATCGTTTATTGAGTTTAATTATTTTTGCGTATTTAAGATAGTTGTAGTTCAACTTCTTTAGACTTTTTTACTTGCGGCTCGATCTGTGAACTTACTAGTAAGTATCGCGAGTACGTATTTCCGTTTTAGTAATTTATAGCGTATAACCATTTGCGATTTATGATATCGATTTAACCGTTTTAAGTTTAGACACTATCGTTCAAGTTACCACTTGTGTACTGCCGATACTTTTTGAGGCTGTACTGTTTTGTAGTTAATTACTTTTCATTATTTGCCTTAGTATAAATGTACTGAGTTATTAAGTTTATTTCAGTATAAGATTTAAATAGTTTTATCTGATATATTGGTATATTTCTATAATTTAATTTGATATATTGACAACTGATTTTCTCGTCTTAGGCCATACATACAATATTTAGAGTTTTACCTTTTTATCGTGATTTCTGCTGAACCTTCTTTATTAAATGAGTTAAGTGATTCTTATTGTTTTATTTAGTATTTTGTTTCCCACTTTCTTTCAGAAACATCACTTTTACTCTTAGGGTCCAGAAAGTGGGTGGCGCTTATTTACATTTAATTTAGACACATTTAGTTATAACCCCCCCTACTCTCCGTAGAAGCTACCTATTTGGGCATTGACCTGTTCGAGGAGTAAGAGTTAAATAATTAAATAATAACTATTAGTTTGTTGCTGTCTCTTTTCTTTATCTTTTAATTTATCTCACCGTAACATAGTTTTATTTAATTTAACACAGCTATAATATAAATTATAGTTTTTCTGTTGTCATAAGAGAAAAAGGTTTTAGATATTTTGACACCCCCTTTTATAGCTCTTTTTGTATCAGTAAACATAATTTTATATAATATTTTAAGTTACCTTTCTCTTTCTATTCTATTCTTATTATTTTCTTTTATTTTTTTTTATATTTTTTTTTCTTATGACAAATTGGCGCCCAACGGTTTGAAAGAAGTTAGGTTTGCAATTTGTATGACAAATTGGCGCCCAACGGTCATTTTTTTTGTGGTTAGTATTTAAACTGATATTTTTTTTTCTGATTAGCTAACTCGATTAAATTTATTTTGAATTTTTTTTCTATATTGTATGGTTTAAATTACGGAATAGTTGGTTGTTATTATATTTATTTTGGTACCTTTTATTAATATATTTTGGCACAGTGTTGACTTGAAAAAGTATTGCGAATATTATTGATAGTACAGTTTGATTTTTTTTTTTGCGCAATTTGATTATTTTTTCTTGGGTATATTTTTCAGGATATTATTGAATTTTTTTATGCTGATTGATATTTATGTTGCTGCTGAGCTGAACACACTGGTGTTAGGTATATTATTTTAGTTTGTGTATTTTTTTAACAAGCAGTTGTTAAATGTTATAGTAATTTTCTAGTTTTTTTTATAGTTCGAATTTACAGTTTTGCTCACCGTACTCTTTGCGGATTTTTGGTGTTACTTATTTTAACGCCAATTAGAGTAATTTAGTTTATTATTTCTTTTGATATATATTGTTTGTGGACACTGATCGCACTGTCGATTTTATAGTGATTGATATTTTAGCTTTTAGAGTTAATTTTGATCACTATAGCTAGCTTTTATAGCTGATTTTTATTTTTTAAACGTGTAGGTTTATTCCAGCTTATAGTTTTTTATTTTTTTGTGGGGGTCGGGATTGCGACTTCGTCACAATAATTTTACGTACTGACATTCAAGGATTTTTTTTCTTGCGAGTATATATTTAGACTTAGATTTATTTTGATTAATTTAGACTTTGATTATTTAGACTATTGATTTATTGCAGACTTTTAGCAGATTTAAATTAAATTTTGATTATAGTTTTTTTGGAAATACTTCAGTATTTTTAATATATTTTAGCAGTTTCTTTGGACATTTAAGTTAGTATATAGATAATTGCCATTACTTTTATTTCTTTTTCTAAAATTTTCATTTAAATTTGAATACAATGGAAGTCAATCTATTATCTCATGAGGAACTTAAATATGAGTTATCGATCCGTGGATTACCTACAACCGGTAATTTTGCACAAAAGCGAACATCACTTAGAGAAGCTTTAAGATTAGAACGTGAAGGTCATGCACCAATGCCTACCACAACAAATTTTGATCCAGTCAGTGAACTTTGTATGTGCAGAGCTAAACTATATGCCATAGAGAGAGATATTCAAAGATTTGACACTGTAAATAAAGATAATGAATATAAAAGACTAAATTCTCAGTTAGTGCACTCAATTTCTAGATTGAGCAGAGTATTTCCTGATGTCGAACAAGATTGTAGTGTTAAGAAAGAATTACTGGACAAAGCTATGAAGTTGAAGGAGGATTTAGAAGTTGTATATAATGGTGGAATTTCTCAAGAAGGTGTACCTAGTATCAATGAGAATGTGGTTACCACAGACTTGATTAATGTGGACGATATGATAACCGTACCTCTCCAGAACTGTAATGATACATTTGAATCATTGATAGATATGCCTTTAGCTGATTTTGAGCAACGTTCAAGATTAGTTCCTGAGAGACACGATAGACAACCGCCCAGACCGCCAATAGGTTCACCAAATTTTGTCCCTCCGCCACAAGCTTCCAACATAACCGCCACTGCACTACAACCGAATTTTTCATCAGCACCTAGTACAGTTTTCAGGAATTCACATGTTAGATTTAGTGATACTGTTGCGAATAGTTCTCATGTAGCAAATGCTAATACTACCTACCGTGATCAGACTTTGAGCCATCCTAATCCTGTTGTAAATTTAGCTGAACGATTAGAGAATTTCCAATTTTCACCTTTACGTGGAGTATCCTCTACAATTCCTCAACCGATTCAAGAATATAATTATCGTCATTATGATATTGGAAGATGGAACTTAACATACGATGGTCAGTCTAGCCTAAATGATTTCTTAGAGAGACTCGAAGAACTTAGACGTTCTAGAGGCATTAGCAAGGATCAATTACTTCGATCAGCACCGGAACTTTTGACTAGAGATGCTTTACTGTGGTACCGAACTAAACATTTTCTTGATTGGGATGATCTAGTTAGTCAATTAAAGGACGCATTCATGCCGTACGATTACGAAACTGGAATTTGGGATGAAATCAGACGCCGTACACAAGGGTCCCAAGAGAAAGTCATCAGTTTCATTGTGGCTCTAGAGAACCTCTTTAGAAAATTACCAGTTTTACCGCCTGAATCACACCGACTTCAGATTATGAAACGAAATCTACTTCCATACATTCAAAGCCGTTTAGCTACGCATGAGATTTTAAGCATTCAAGACTTACTTAAATTTAGCCGTTCTGTAGAAGAAACCGAGATAAGGATACAGAGATTTGTACCACCGCCTACAAACTACCGCACAATTTTAGAACCTCAACTGGCATATCGTAAACCGAATATCAATATTTCTGCCGTAGAACAAGATATAGTACCTGTCAGTAATTATACACAGTGTTCTGAATTGTTGAACCTTTCGGAAGCACCACCGAATTTAAACGTCATAAATTCAAGTCAGGCCAAGTGTTGGAATTGTCAAGAACATGGACACATCTTTTCGCAGTGCACTAAACAACGTAGAAAATTTTGTTTTAAATGTGGCACTGATAATGTAACTTTTAAGACTTGCCCGAAGTGTTCAAAAAACGAGCCCGGCGCAAGATAGATGGCCGAGTATCTTGTGACGCCTATCAGGCCGCTAACACGACAGAAGTGTTATCTCGAAATGCAGATTTGGATTATATTTTTGCCCATGCTAAAGGAGATGAACGACCTTATCTTGAAATTTCTATATATGGCACTACTATTTTAGGTTTATTGGATAGCGGATCTACAAGAACAATTTTAGGTTCTCCTGGCTGGAATATATTGAAGAATGTTTGTAAATTGGATTCTTCTGAGCTTTTGAGTTGTGTTGTCGCAAATGGCGAATCCTGTGTTAGTATTGGCACAGTTACTCTACCTTTTAATTTGAGAGACCGACTAGCATTAATTAATGTATTAGTTGTACCTAGTTTACGACACCCACTGATTCTTGGAATTGATTTTTGGTCGAAAATGGTAGTGATGGGTTGTTATTTAACTATCTGTTATTTTATAACAATTATTTAGAAATAACATAACGCAACCGTTACTGCTTTTAAAAAATAACAGATATAAAAATTAAAAAAATCCTCTATATATAAAAAGAAGCACAGGTTTTAAAAAGTCGGCGCTCTGCACCCCCACGAAATTCGATGCTGCCCCAAGCAATTCCAAAAAACAACCTGTGAAAACAACTAGTATGGATGAAAAACCTATTATTTCGACAACCATCGATACAGGCGGCATCGATACAGGACAAACGGAGTGGGGTATGCGCTCCGGGGCGGCGCGTCGTGTTGGGCCTGGACAAACCAGCTTAAAATAATAGGATATAAAAGAAGCAAACTTGAAACAGTTGCGGGCAAAACGCCTGGCGGTCGAGATAACAGGAGTGGGAAAGGAGCGCTGCTGCATCGGTCGATTGTCGATGGAGGCTCGCAACAGGTTGGAGAATAACGGCATCAGTTGTTTTTGCTATGTTTGTCTTTTTTACCTGTTACTAGCATAACAGAACGGCGTTCGAGATAATCGGAGGTTTGAAACAGGTTGGAGAATTAACGCATCAGTTGTTTTAGATACATTATTGTTTTCAACCTGTTACGAGCATAACGGGCGGAGGTCGAGATATTATGGCGCTGTATGTTTCAATACTTTGTTATTAAGTTTCAATATTTAAGTATTTATTTATTCTGAAAAATTTTCAGAATTAATATTTTCAACATTAATAGTAAATAAATAAAAATGTATACAGGGTGTTATGAAAAATCTGGTCATTGATTAATCACGATCCCGCTTAAAGCCCTTGACGTAAAAAGCTGAATTTTGGAAAACGGATTGACTTTAGGGTGTAGAGGTGCGATAAGAAGGGATTTTTGAAAACTCGAATTCTAAGGAGGTGAAACCACTAAAGTATTTCAGAAATTTTTACATAAACTGAAACCATCCCACAAACCGCACCTGCCGCATTGGATTTTCTCCGACGTATCACTAGACCCTCGCAACAGACTCGTTACCATTCAGAGTGTCGGGCTCCCGTACCCTCTATCTCGTGTGCGATACTGGATCATAAACGAATTCTGCAGCGTCGCCATTCGACGGGTGATTTTTCTGAAAAACCAAACTCTTAAAACACGTACTTTTATTTGTTGTTTTACATATTTTGAGATTTTTACAAAAATATTTTTTTTTACATATTTTAAGATTGGGGTGTTTCATAAAATATGCCCATTGAGTAATCACTTATTCTCTTAAACTGCTTTGACGTAAAAAGCTTACTT